>NC_134485.1:18304364-18559364 GCF_040206685.1 Ascaphus truei
AGGAATCTGGTGCTTCCCCATTTAGACAATGGATGCACAAGAAGAGAACGGATCCCAGATGTGGTGAGCACTCAGTACCCTTAGTCATAGATAGAGGTGTAGTATAAATTACTTTAAACTTAGTATTTAATTATATAACTAAAATAGACAATGTTACATCATTCTCAAGGTGTTTCACAGGCAACCAAATAAAGACCAGTAAATCACCTGTACCATTCATTCCACCCAGCAAATATGCCAAGCCAAGGTGAAATTGTCCATTTGAAGCTGAGCAGAAGTGAATATAATTTAGGTACAGTGTATTAAATGAAGCTACACTTACCAAACATCTCTCCATTTCCCAGTCCTGCAGCCATCCAAATAATTACCACTGACAGGAATGTTTTCCTGGCCATTTCAACAGGTTTATTTCACCATCTGTTCTTTCTATCTATATATTGAGGCTTTTTCGTAACCAGTGTCGAAAGGAAAGAATCCACAACGTGAAATGGATGCGTTCTTTCTCTCCTGTTGCTGTTTAGATTAGATGGATTCAGAAGAGTAGGTCCACTGGGTATTCCGTGCAGAGTCATTAATTTGTTCTTTTTGCCCAGCCCCCACTGAAACATCTGTGACTTTATCGGGCGCCATAATTGCCTATAAGTGTATGACCAGCTACGTGTCATGTAAGACTATTAACGTTGTCATTTCAACTTGGGGTTTGTATAGACAGGAATCTACAGTATGAGGACTGAGAATACATGTTCCCTTCTGGAGGAAAATTAAGAGAGAGATCACTAGGGTGATTGGTGCGGCTGTACAAATGGATCCTGTGATAATGATTTGGGGGAAACCTGTGCACATTTGTTAACAGCAACTAGATGCACAATAGCACTTCAATCGAAGCAAATGAATATACCATCATATCAGGTCTTCCAGGAAAAGGTGCAGCTTGTTCTAGAAATCGAAAAACTTATAGCATTTATGAATAACACCACAGAGAAATTAAAAAATATATGGCATCCATGGTTGAATGCCTTTCCAGAAGATATAGTGTCAATAAAGGATATACAAATGTATTCAAATTTGAAGATATTAAAAAGTCAAAATAAAAAAAAATAGGTTTCTGTAATGGGAAAATGTGTTAAAAAATTACAAGCTTTACTATTCCAAAGAATCAGGAAAATTATAAAGGTTATTATTATCAGTCTCTTGAGTTCTAGTTCTGATACCCAAATGCATGGGTTTTATGCTAAAACTGCTACCGCTTTCACAAGGACAGACCAACCTTTTGTGGGTGTGTCTTAACTCCCACTCTTTAATCTTTTGTGACATTTCTAAATCTGTAAGGAAATGGAGAGTGTTCCCATCTGCTAACCATATTTCAATTTTAGGAGTTTACCCAAGGTCTTTTAAGTGAACCCACCGATCTCTGGCATCTCTGGACACCCCCACCCATCAACACAGATTGTTTTATTGACCAATGAATGTACAGGCCAGGTTAATCCAGGGGACCTCACAGGAGACACAGAGAAATAGGTATTTTAAAATGCAAGTTAACCCCTTGGTTGCTGTATTGTTATAACTGAATAGTTAAAGGACATTAGCATGACAAGTAGAATCTCTAAAATGGTTTTCAGAGGCCTTAAAGAATGGCTAACTACAACTTTTATTTCTGCAATTCCCCTTGTATGTCAATTTTTTGATTTTTTTTAAAAGATTTTTTCTACATTTTACAGTATACAGTAGGGTGTTTCTTTACACCTCTCTAGTTTTTTCTCTCTGTTTACTGATTTTTAAACTCTGTGATTAATCCCTGAAAAATGAGCCCAAAAGTAAATGTAACCTCACATAGTCATTGGACTTCAAAGAGCCTTATCGGAGAGGCTCGGGATAATACAGTTTATTTGCCAAGTTTCTTTGAAGTCTGCATAGAAAACAGCTCTGCGTTGACTGGTGGACTAGAGCCAGTGGGAATAAGCAGCAGAAGTTGGCATTTGAACACTCTACTGCAGGCTTTACACCTTTATAAATAAACATTAAAATAACATCAAACAACTCATAAGAATGATAAGGTTGGCAATCTGCTTTAAAGGACATCACATTGAGCTAGTTTTTAAGGAAGGCCATTGCGAGGGTAACTACAGTTTCATGAGGCAGATAATAGCAGGAGATAAGGCCCAAGCACCTTCCAAACACCCAATGAAAAACTAGTATGTGCTACTCGATTGGGATTTACCACTATTTAAAATAGTATGTCAAGAAACTGGATACACATCTCCTGCCTGCAGTGCAGGTTTCAGGCGTGTGCATCACCCTGAGGGAGCGTGCGCACCCGGCCGTCGCCGGTATAATCAAGGCTCAAGGCCTCGGCCAGGGTGACGCTGAGCGGGCGGGCGCGCTCACGCTGGCTGCTATGAAACCTATTATTTCTAACGCGATCCGCTTATAACGCAATGGGATTCTTTGGACCCCAAGCACAGCGTTATAAGGGGGTTGAGCTGTATGTATGCTGTAAAACCAGGAAACTGATAAAGCTTTTTAAAAACAATCTAGAATTGTACGTTTGGAAATAAAAAGTGCCGGTATTGTGAGGGTGAAAATAAAAGGGAATATTTCCTATTAGGACTATTGGGAGCCTGTATCTGCTTACTCCTCACATTTAGATTGCAAGCTCTGCAGGTACATTACCTCCTTTATAATCCTTTACCTCCTTATAACCCCCCCACAGCTCCGGTCTCATAGTGAATGTACATTTACAGTGTCAGCTATATAAGAGCAAATTATCTATAATAATTATGATTGCATTGGTAGTAAAACAATGACTTGGTTACTTATCTCCTTGGGAGTGCCGTTAAGGTGCTGTTCGTGACTAATATAACACGATGTGATGCAGCCTCCAGGTTGCATTCTTCCAATTAAGGCCGCGCAGATGTATTCAGGTCCCCATGAGGCTGCTTATTCGCTTTACTGTTACACTTAAAGGCGCAGCCCCACATAGGACCAAACTGAACACGTGGAAGTGATATGCTTAATAAATAAATACAAAGGTGACTGATGCCTTTATTAGAAAATATCAGACAGGTATAAATATTTATAACGTTTATTCAGGCAATATTTGTAAACATAAATATTATGATGGGTTTTACTACTCACAGCTCTGTTCTTTCCTAATTGGCCTGGAGACACATGGATTGTCCATACCTGGATTACTTTATCCCTGGGGTGGAGGTTCATAATCCCCCTCCTTGCATACACCTTTCCCCCTTGGAACCAAAAAACTATGGAAAATGGTTAGGTTGTCAGCAGCAAAGGGGTTAATTGACTGAGAACCTTGGGACTTGCATGCTGCTTACATATATAGTCTCACTGGCAGTGCTGCGGACCTGCCTTCATGCCTCCCACGAGATTCTAAGGCCTGGGACATAGTGCCTAAAACAGTGCGGAGGCGCGCTGAGGCTCAGGGAAACTTTCCCTGGCCTTACACAGCGCGCCATCCGTGGGCGTGTTGGGGGCGGGGCTGGGGGCGGGCCATTGACGTCACGGAGCTGGTTCGCCCTCATTGGGCGAACCGCTCACGTGACCGGCCCTGCGCTCCGGCGAGCACAGAAACTAAAGATTTGGTAAGACACACGCTTCCGCATGCATGCGGAAGCGTGCGCGAGCCCCTCCTAAAGCCGCTCTCTATGTGGCTGCAGGGGCTCAGTGCCGAGCAGCAGCGCGCCTCAGCACGGGTCAGCGCCTAAGCGCTGACCATGCCCGAGGCCTAATCCAGCCCTCATTCTTCCACGTGTTATTTTCCATGGAAAGGCAGATATCTGGGGGACCAGAATGCACTGGGATTAGAATCAAGAAACAAGGGCTAAATGCAAATCCAATGCTGAAATAGATGACATTGCTAAAGTCGTCATAGTGCAATGAGGCTCAGTGATACGGAGCCCAACTATTCTGGCTTCAGGTACATTTTTAAAAGGGGTGCACACTTTACAAAAGACAATTGTTTTTATTTGGGAGGGGGGGGGAGTTCTTATAGTAGTAGAAAAGACACTCGACTGAATCCATGTTCCACGTAGCGTCACTTAAATGTGTCCCATCATTAAAAACAGCAGGTCTTTTTTCCGACCTCACCTCTACGAGAAGCGAAAGTGAAGAGCAGTAATTCTAAAACAGAATTTTAGGAGTTAATAGAACACGAGTGGTACTTAGTTGCACTGAATGCAATCACATGTTGCCAGTAACTTCCTACATAAAAAAAACACAACGTTCAAGCTCTTTAGAAAGACAGGTCCCAGGATACCTTATTAATTTGTTTTTCCTGGTAAACATAGCTAGTTGTGCGTAGTTAGTTAGCTGCGGTTACTCTGAGAGACACGTTAAGTGAAGCCCAATGAGAGACCTGGGAATCTGGAGTAAGTACATATAGTTCCTTATAGCTCTGTATACAGTCTCAGCACTATGTGCAGCCATTGTCTGCTTGAATCTGTGTCAACTATAAGAAAGAGTTCATACAATTAGCGCAGAGGGGTCCACACCACCTCCTACCTGTCTGATTATTTTAGCTCTAGTAAGACTAAAGAAAAATAATGCAGAGGCACAGAGTATTTCTTGGCCTTCTTGAATACTGCCCCCCTCTCCTGTTCTAGATGCCCTGACACAACTGCACATGACTTATCCAGCCTTCAGCAGCCATCCCTCAGCAAGTACAACCCTTCTTTTTGCTGCCTGTATTACCTTCTTATACTGTGTGAGGAATCATCCACGTTTCCTAGGGCATTAATCAAGCCTGTGGTCCTCTGCAGCATATGCAGGACCACTCCCAACACCTGACACATTTTAGCCCAGTCCTTGGATTAACTCCTACCCATAAGCCTTCTGTTTGCTAGATACTATAAATGTTACTTTAAATCCCAGACTGGCGAGGGGGAGGGGGGAGGGAGTTTGAAAAGCTGGACTGGGTGAGTGTGTTAAACACTTACAGTTATGCTATTTCCATACCTCCCCATCTGGTTGGCTCCAATGTCAGTCACCATGGTCAGCCCCAAGCTCCCTACCATAGTCAAGCAACCAAGTGGTGGGAGAGGCTGTTCCCTGGCAGCCCTAATGTTATGTGCATCATGTAACGCCTTATGACATTGACCAAATTCCCATCTGACACACACAGGGGCTTGGAACATTAACACTGAGAGACACAAAAAGAAAATATCGTTCTCTGCGCTTGTTTGTGTCAAACTTGAACCAAAATTGCTTTGAATTATCACACCTATGGCGTCCCAGGTTTATTGATTTTCTCAGGTTTCATAAACAACATGCCATATTCTTGCAAAAAATATTATTATTTTTTTTACTTATACAGCACAGACAGTATATACGGCAATGTACATAAAATCGAGTCTCCAAAGAATTTACAATGTAATGTTTATGTACAGGGAGATACAGTGACTTGCCAATTTCACAAGGAGAGCTGATATGGGGATTTCAACTTGCTTCAGGGGCAGGGTTTGTAACACTAAGCTTCTCCTTCAGTTCTAAACATATATATGCTGATGACACAGTATGATACACTCAGGGCCACCAATGGGGGACTTCCCGGACCCAGTCGGTCAGGGGGCCCCTGCCGGCGATCCTACAGTTGATTATCTGCACCGTGTAGGCATAAAAGGCCCTCTCCTTTGCTGTCCAATGCCCATCTGGAAGGCGCCCCAGGCTCTCCTTCTGCAGGCCAACACCGGAGCTCCAACGACCTGCGTTTCACCAGCAGGTCCATCCGAGAGCCCCATGTAAGCCCACATGCCTCGGTCCACTATGCAGCCTGACCCATTACCCCTTTATTCCCCCCTCCCCAGGCCCATTATTCCCTGACCCCCCCCCCCCCCCCCCTGGCCCACTACCCCTTTACACCCACTTCCCCAGGCCCATTATCCCCTTGCATCCCCCTCAGGGCCATTACCTCCTTATATGTCAAGTGGCTGTGTTTTAGAATACTTACGGCAGGATACCTTGGCTGTATGCATGGCCGCCAACAGCGGAGGACAGAGGGCACTGGCGTCCCAGGCCCCGTGAGTCAGGGGGCCCGGCCGCCCGGGCACCCTGCGCGGCCGTGCCCCTCGATAAATCCCGTCGCCCGGTCACCACAGGGTGACAGGAAGTAGTGTGCTCGCGATGCGCCAGGCAGCACTCATGTCTCAGCAAAAGGAAAAAAAACAACCTCCCCCGTCTCCTGGTTGGCTAGCGCGTGTTGGCACGCTGCCAGGATTTTTTTTTTTGGCCCGCAGCAAGCTCTATCTGAGCTTGCATAGCGAGGCCCGCCCTTTCCTGCATGGAGCAAGTCAGGTGAGTACTGCTCCATGCCACTCTCGCTTCCCCCTTGTCCTCCTGCTCCGATCCCCCCCCTGCTCCGATTCCAACCCTGCTCCGATTCACCCCCTTCCGATTTCCCCCGTGTGTATGTGAGAGTGTCTGAGTGTGTATGTGTGTGTCTGTGGGTGTGTGTGTCTGTGGGTGTGGGTGGGTGTGTGTCTGTGGGTGGGTGGGTGTGTGTCTGTGGGTGGGTGTGTCTGTGGGTGGGTGTGGGTGGGTGTCTGTGGGTGTGGGTGGGTGGGTGTCTGTGGGTGTGGGTGGGTGGGTGTGTGTGAGTGTCTGAGAGAGTCAGAGAGAGAGAGTCAGAGAGATAGAGATAGTCAGAGAGAGAGAGAGTCTGAGAGAGAGAGAGTCAAAGAGAGAGTAAGAGAGAGAGAGTCAGAGAGAGTCAGAGAGACTCTGTGTATTTCAAAATGACTGAAAAATACAACAAAACGGCTTTCTGTGGGTAATTTTAATGAATCTCTGCTGGGAAACACCAGCTCAACAGATATCCGTGGTCACTTTCTGGTGAGACTGTCATAGTTTCAGGGACCAATATGACAAGGTTAACAATATTATTGCTTGGTTGAAGATATACAAATATACAAAAGGTTCCACCTCCACCACAAAAATAACATACTGTACAACGATGTGGTTTCCACTTGTAAAAACCACCAGCGCTTGGTGGGGGGGAAAAAGCATATGCATCCGTATATAATCTACGTAATCTTCACCTATATTTAACAGCTTTGAAATGCTTTGTGTTTTGCATATATATTTATTCAACCCCTCTGCTGCCAGAAAGGCCAATAACGCATTGCAGGATTAAAAGACCAGCCTTCCTCTTCCCGCCACTTATTTGTATTTATACTGTACAGATACTGAACCAGGGGATCCACTGCAGCAGAACTGCCTTACTGTTATGCCCGGGGAGCCCACTGCTCCCGATATGTAACATTATTATCACAAAGAACGACATAAATTGACCCTCCTGCTGCAGTCACCCAATAGAAAGCCACAGCCTCATGTTCCTATGATCAAGCTTTTTATTGGGCGCTGAAAATAAAGTGATTCAGCTTCAGAGAAAGTCCTGATGCAAAACCTGAAAGCCGTTTGGGAGTCAGCTTAAAAGCTTTGCTACTTAAAGGGTCAGTGCGCTATTCAGCAGGGGTGGGTAAATTCGTCCTCATCGCCCACCAACAGGTCAGGTTTTATGAATATCCCGGCTTAAGCACAGGTGGCCGCATCAGTGGCTCAGTCGTTGATATGACTACGTTACTCCTTCAGCCCTAACCTGAAGCCCCTGGCTGTAACATTTATAAAATAACTAGCTGTTGTACCCGGCTTTGCCCGGGGAATGTATCTCTCCCTCCCCCTCCCGCTGGTACATCTTTCCCCATTGCCGCCACTGCCACATCCCCCCCTCCCCCCGTTGGTACACCCCCCCCCCCCCCGCTTCCGGCACATCTACCCCCCTTCCTCCCCCCCCCCCCCCCCCCGCTGCCGACACATCTCCCGGCGCTGCTTTAGGCTGCGGCCACGCTGTGACAGTCACCAGCTCTCCAAGTATGAGCGATCGGCTGGTTTTTTAGAGCAGGAGCGGGGTGCGTGTCATTGGCTGGATAGGGGCTGTCTCTGTGTGACTGTGTGTGTCTGTCTCTGTGTGTGTGTCTCTCTGTCTCCATTTTCCCTCTACAACCTTCCCTCCCCTTTGCCCGGGGAATGTATCTCTCCCTCCCCCCCCCCGTTGGTACATCTGTCCCCATTGCCGCCACTGCTACAACGGGGCAAAGCGGGGTTGGCCGCTGCGGGAGTCCGTACAGGTAGGGCGGGGACACGCCGCAGGGAACGTGTCCCCCGTTTCCTTACACCTTTATTAGTGAGCCTGGCTACCTCTTCACCGTTACACTGGGAAATTCAAGAAATGCTGCTGCCCTGAACGGTTGTCGGTTCTAATCATGTTGGGTCTGACACTGGTACCCCCCTTCATCACAAGGGCCTTTAAACTGATTGGTTTTAGCATATATTTTAGGATGTGTTACTCATTTAAATAAACTTTGTACAGACATTAGCATATCTCCTATGGTACCTCAGGTATGTTCATTTTTAACATAATTTCTAACCGACGTTAAACACCTTGAAGTATCAAATCGATTAAAATACAGTGGGTCCTCGGGTCGGAAGGCAGGTCCAATGTTAATCGGTGGCGGTGACAGTCGGATACGCGAATTTGGCGTCGGACTGCATTGGGTGGCATCGTATAACGCGTTCGTCGGTAAGCGGAACGTCGGATAACGAGGACTGCCTGTAAAAGGGCTGTTTAACACTACGGCCATATTCATTATGCTGTGAAGTCACTTCCTAATGCTGGAAGTCAGCATAAATGATTTGAATAGAGCCGTTTTCTCCAGTATGTAGAGGTGGATTTGAAGCATATTGAATAAGGGCCTCTAGGAAGCTTAATCTATAAACTCTGAAAAAGCGGACCACACTGCGATCGGATGAAAACTCCAATCCAAGTCAAAGCGGTGCTAACCCATGTAGCACCTTCTGACCCATTGAAAGGAATAAGTCCTAAAGTGCTGTACTGCTTAGTATAAGTGACCCTAAATGTCACAATACACCACATTGCATATTGCATACAATGCATTCACGTTTTTTTAAGAATCACTTTATGGATCCTCTTAGATTGTAAAACTTGTTTAGAACTTAATTGGTTATTGCCGTTCCGGAATGAATGTTGCATTCTTGGCTACAAGCCACTAACTATCCTGTGCTGAACACTGCAGATACTTTTTTATGGTTATACTTTTATTAGCATCTAGCTCTGTCCTACTTGAGCTTGGTTCAAATCCCAGTGTCAGCTCCTTGTGACCGTATCCTAGGCACCAAATATAAGCTTAGGCCAAGGCCCCGCTGCCTCAGTCAGCGCGCCCGCACTGCATGCAGGCGGTGCGCTGAGAGGCAATTGACCGCTACCTGCAGTCTGTAGGGAGAGTGAGCGGGAGCTGGAGCGGGGGGGGGGCGTGGTTTGAGCGGAGGGTCCGTTCGTCCGTCTCCCCCCCCCCACACACAACTCACACACTTCCCCCCGTAGCTCCTTCCCTGCTCCCCTCCTCATTGGATCACTCGCGCACCACGTGACGCATCAACGCTAGGGATCTCAATTCTCTTGCATCCCCTGCCAGCTGACACATCACAGCGCGTAGTGAGCCGTGCAGCGAGGGGTGACTGGGACCGGCTCGGGAGGATACCAGGTGATGGTGGGTAACGCGCACGCGGCTGCAGCAGGACCCAAGCTCTAATTGTGATGCACAGGTGGCCACATTCTGCCGGAATTTGATTCTGCCACAGATTGGTAATTTCCTTCCAGTTGCGGAATTCTGCAAATCAGTCTCAATAAGGCAGATATCCGACTCCTGAAGACCGGGAAAATCCACGGGACAGATTCCATCTCTACTTTTGCGTCGTATTGAGAGTAAAATGCAACATAAGATATAGTTATCACTATGTCTAAGTGTTTTCAACATAGTGCAACATCAATAAATGTTGCAAAGTGGAACTAGGATGCATCTAAATTCACAAAGAACATTCCTTACAAATAAATCAGAGCAGTGATTAATTTACCATTGTGATTATTTTAACGTGATACTCTTTAATGTGTTCACTGTACTTTTGTCTATGTGCTTTTGTTGTAAAGCACGACATACATACATGGTTGGTGCTATACACAAATTAAAGCAGAAATACTACATTCTCCTTTTTTTCTTATTTGTATACTGCATGTAAAGAATGTGGCAATGTATAATTCTACATTCTTAGCTAAGATGGCAAGCGTTTGGTGCACCTGTTATAAATGTGTAAAAAGCATGATCATGTGACTAAGGCCATACAGCCTTCGTCCACGCGGAGGCGTGCGGAGGCTGTGACGTCACCCGCGTGAAGTGGGTGCGTTTTCGGTCCATGGTAGATGCGCCATGGGGGCGTGCCTAGAGGCATCACGGAGCTGATTCACCCTCATTGGGCGAACCGCTCACGTGACCTGACTGTCGCGCCGAGAAACCAGTTTCAACTGATTCCTCGCGCAACACGCGCCCGCTCATGCTGCCGCCCACGTGGTCTATGGGCGCGATCAATGCCTTTAGGCAATGTGATCGCGCTCCGCGGCAGCATGGACCTGCCCTAACATAATGGCTGCTTCAATCAGTGTAACTCAGCAGCTGCAATGTATGCTTATATTACTTAAGGTAACATGATCTACTGTTATAGTTTACAGCAGAGGTGCGCAAACTTCTTGCGCTGCGCCTCCCCTCCCTGCCTGCTCTTGTGCTCGATCACGCCCCCCTCCTTATCTTCATCGAAGCGTCAAATGACGCTGCAGGGTCATGTTACGTCACGCAACCCACGGCGTCATTTGATGTCACGTCTCCATGGTAACGGGCACCATTTGACGCCGCATTGCCATGGAGAAGCGCGGACAAGAAGCTGGTGAGTACATTTACAGAGGCCTCGCGCTCTTAGCGCGGGGCCTCTGTAACCCCCGCACCCTCCCCAATAAAGTCTTGCGCCCCCCAGTTTGCGCACCGCTGGTTTACAGCACAAACTGCGGGGAAATTTGGCAACAAATTATCACAAACAGGAAAGTGCTGCAAAGATCTTGTACTGCTGGGGAGGTGGGCTAAGGTGGGAGAAAGGCCCGCAAGGGGTCCAAAACATCCATCACCATTGAATACATTTTTGTACTATTTGTCACAAAACCACACGAATGCCACTTCTGTATACATCCAAGATTATCGGAGGTTACCACTTTACCACGGGGCCACGGTTACTGCGCAACGGTGGCAAGAATTCCATTCAGACGAGTGCACCGTTTTGTTGCCTGTCATATAGGCATAATGAAAGTATATCTGTACATACATATAGAACACGTGCATTCATATATATGCAAGTACATGAATATCACAGGATGTCTTATTAAGGGATCATGTTCCACTTCTCATACTAGCTCCAGGCTTCCCTCATTAAAGTGTAATCTAAGGCAGCGCAAAAAGTCGCGCGCCTGTTGCCCGAGCGATCCGTGAACTCTGATGAGGAGGCGTGGTCGTGACATCACTAGGCTGGTTCGCCCTCATTGGCTGAACCGCTCATGTGATGCAGCCGCCACGTGAAAAAAAACGAAATCACGTCTCTTCAAAATTTTGCTGCGCGGTCACGCACACTATGGCCAGCCTGATAGATTGCGTTCCTCTAAGAGATTATCAAAGCACTGTGCGAGGTATCCCACTCCAATCCAGTATTAACTACCATTTAATCAATGGCACTTACACCAGATCCAACGTTTCCCTTTACAACGAATGGCATATCCAACGCTTTACAATCCAACCCTATGGGCTGTTTTTTGACGCCGGAATGCGTTATCCAATGTTCACCGCCACTGATTAACATGGGGGCTCGCTTTACACCAGTTTCACTATCCAACGCTACTTCCAGAACGGATTCCGTTGGATAGCCAAGTGCCCTTATCTGCACTTGTTCCCATTAGTTCACTCATCCCACTGGATGTTAAAGGCTTATGGAGACCTCTATATTTCCCCAATATCTTCAGACTAAAGCTTTCCCATGCTGACACTTACTCTCCAAACTCCAGCAGGGGCTCATCTGGTTCTAATCCATTTTGCTGGCTCCAGAATTCTGGACGTGTGTTTTTTTCCTCTTCACCCATAAAGATGCCCTCAACCCACCGACTATTAAGCTTATGTTGCATATTACCAGTGCATGGTCTGCATTGCATATTACCAGTGCATGGTCTGCATATCAAAGTGCAAATTAAAAAGAAAATATGCCTATGGTATACTTCTCATGCAAAAAAAAAAAAGTGAATTGATCTCACTTATTTCCTTCACACTCATTGAAATCAGGAAGGGTGTTAATCTGCCTTGTCCAAGATCCAGGAATCCACAAGTGTACAATAAAAGTGATAGTAAAACTTCTCTACATTCCCTCTCATGGCAATGGGGGATAAAAGGATGTCTCATTCTAATTCCACTTGGAGCTCACCTGCCATACAGCTATGTGACAGCCAGGACCCTGTATTGCAATGTTTTATCTTGTAAGGCAGCGGTGCGCAAACTGGGGGGCGCGACCCCCAGGGTGGTCGCGAGACTGCCGACGGGGGGCGTGGGGTTTACAGAGGCCCCGGGTAAGTTGGGGTTGGGGGGGGAGCGCGGGAGTGAGGGGACAGCCGGCAGGGGGGCGCAGGGAAAAAAGTTTGCGCCCCCTGTTGTAAGGCACTGCAAACGCTCTATAAATAAACATGTACATGGAGCAATCTCTTGAGACTAGCACAGTGGATCCAATATAGTTTCCCTACCCTAAATGTGATATAAAGGCAGTCCTTGGCATCCGACGTTCCGCTTACCGGCGAATGCGTTATTCGCCGCCGCACAATAGTCTCTGGACGCATTTTCCGCCGCAGAATTCGCATATCCGACGGTCGCCGCCGCCGATTAACATTGGACCCGCTTTCCGACGGCCCGTTAACTGACAGCGGTTTGCGGGACGCATTCTGTCGGATAACCGAGGACCCACTAAATGATAGAAAGTGTTCTAAATATGCTGCCGCAATGTATTGGTTTTAACACACAAACCAACAATTGATATAGTTAAATATACATCAGGCGCAATGAAAGAAACTGTTCTATATAGTCTCTGTGAGGATGAGACAAATAGATAATGTGGAAGAGCAGCCGGTATAGATGATACTGATGTCAATCCTATGCACTGCCCTGAGGAAGGTCCCGTTGGGAGGACCGAAACGTTGGCGGCCTTGTGTTACTGAATACACTTTTTTGATACCATACCTGCAGTGTGCTGTCTCTTTTTGGCTATCAGGATCCCCTGGTCTCCATATGTCTACGAATAATAAAGAAAGGCAAACATTGTGAAATAACGTGTGATGTATTCTATACACAAAAAGTGAAGGGCTACTTACAATGTAGCAGATTTTACAAGCATTGTCTGGTAACAATTCCAGCCAGGGCTCACGGCTGTATTACAAAACTGGGATTGTTACCAGGCAATGCTTGTAAAATCTGCTACATTGTAAGTAGCCCTTCACTTTTGCATATAGAATACATCACACGTTATTTCACAATGTTTGCCTTTCTTTATTATTCGTAGGATCGACATCAGGATCATCTATACCTGCTGCTCTTTCCAATTATCTATTTGTCTCATCCTCACAGAGACTATATATAGAACTGTTTCTTTCATTGCGCCTGATGTATATTTAACTATATACAGTTGTGTAAAAATGAAAGTATACCATCTTTGAATTCTATGGTTTTACATATCAGGACATAATACAATAATCTGTGCCTTAGCATGACTTAAAATTAGGTAAATACAACCTCAGATTAAATACAACCTCAGATGAACAACACATGACATATTACACTGTCATGATTTATTTAACAAAAATAACGCCAAAATGGAGAAGCCATGTGTGAAAAACTAAGTATGTTAGTCACCAAAATGTTAGTCAAATGCAAAAAGGTTTTAATAGAACAAATCAAGCATCAGGGATAGTTACTGGCGAGTGCTGCGGATCTTCTTTGTCATTATATATATATATATATATATATATATATATATATATATATATATATATATATATATATATATATAATACGATACCGTTTGGAAACGAAATCAGCAGGCAGCACTCCAGAATTGAACAAACAAGTGTACTGAAAAAATAAACACAAAAACGTTTCGGTCCACAAATGGCACCACCTTGATAAAGGTCCTATTCGTGGACCGAAACGTTGGTTTTGTGTTTATTTTTTCAATACCCTGGTTTGTTCAATTCTGGAGTGCTGCCTGCTGATTTCGTTTCCAAACGGTATCGTATTGCTTATTCTTCATTATAGGATCTGCACCCACACCAGTGACTATTATTACGGAGTGCTTTTTTTCTTTTTCTATGATATATATATATATATATATATATATATATATATAGCAACTGTAAATATTCCTGTATATTCATTTGCATGTCTTAGACAGGTCTGCAACCCTGTCTTTCACCATTATCACCCAGCACTTCCACAGCAGCAAGGGATTCTGGGAAATGCCATGCAAATGAGCACACAGTGCCACCTTTTATCTCAAGCTCACATTACATGAGCAACCCTTAGCCAATGCATGCTGCTTTAGACACAGCTTTTAAGCAAGGGCTTGGGAGATGCAAAGCCAGTAAACCCACTCACAGACATGTTTAAACCTTGATGGGTATCATCAGTGTGAGGTTGGTTGCTGGCATTTGCTCAAATGAGATAAGAGTCGGTAATCACCACAGTTAAGGTTATGGTGGGTAAAAAAAAAAGTGACAAAAACCCTCCACAGTAAAGCATAAAGCACACTGATGATACCCATCAAGGTTGAAACATGTATGTGAGTGGGTTTACTGGCTCTGCATCTCCCAAGCCCTTGCTTAAAAGCTGTGTCTAAGGCTAAGGCCCCACTCCCAGAGTCAGCGCACCCGCACTGCAGACAGGCGGTGCGCTGACATACACAGACCGCGATATGCGGTCTGTAGGGAGCGGGAGTGGGAGGTTTGACAGGGAGGGGGGGCGTGGCTTGAGCGGAGGGACCCGCTACTCTCCCCCCTCCCTCCACGGACTCGGGCTGGAGCTGCTGAGGGTAAGTATTAAACACACACACACTCATATACACACACACACAGGCAGGCACTCATACACACACGCGCACACACAGGCAGGCACTCACACACACACAGAGAGGCAGGCACTCACGCACTCAGGCACACACATACACACACACAGACAGGCACGCACGCACTCAGACACACACACAGACAGGCACTCACGCTTTCACTCCACACTCCTCCCCGCTCCCCGAAGCCTCTCCTCCTCCCGAAGCCTCCCCTCCCCATTGACTCACAGCCACACCACGTGACGCGTCAACGCTAGACATCACCATTTTCTTGTGTCCCCTAGCGGCTGACGCGTAACAGCGTGTAGTGCTCTGTGCCGCCAGGGGGGACCGGCTCGCGAGGATTCCCCTGCTGGTGGGGAACTCGCGACATGGACGCCCGCGCCAACGAGCGCAGCGGGACCGAGGCCTAAAGCAGCATGCATTGGCTAAGGGTTGCTCATGTAATGTGAGCTTGAGATAAAAGGTGGCACTGTGTGCTCATTTGCATGGCATTTCCCAGAATCCCTTGCTGCTGTGGAAGTGCTGGGTGATAATGGTGAAAGACAGGGTTGCAGACCTGTCCAAGACATGCAAATGAATATACAGGAATATTTAGATGCTTTATGCTTTACTGTGGAGGGTTTTTGTCACTTTTTTTACCCACCATAACCTTAATAAGTGTGTGTATATGTATATATATATATATGGCCAGGTCTCCCCTTTGGGCATCCCCTTGGCCCCTGTGGTTCCCTACCTTGCGATGTGGATGCGGCGGTGCAGTGTGCGCTCGGCAGGTGCAGATTGAGGCAGGGGCGAACGGGTCACCGGAGGTCCGCGGCACACACGGCTAGCTGGGGCCGTCATCTTAAAATGCGTACGCATGCACAGTACGTTCGAGCATGCGCAATGGCCCCATAGTTGCGGCGGGCATCATAGTACTCCCCTCGCGCATGCACAGAGCAATAGTAAGGGCGGCCATTACAGAAAGGTGCTCCGTGGGTACATGACCCACAAGGCACTGGGGCTGGAGTCATGTCGCGCAACAGCCAATAGGGCTGCCCTAATCCCCTGCTCTCCAAAGAGATAGTTTTCGCGCGCTGATACAAGGAGAAGGTAGGGTGTGTGTGCAGGGGGTCTGTGGCCCCGGCACTAGGCCAGAGACCCCCTTAGGCCCCAACTCCCCTGTATAGTTTGTGGCTGCTACAGGGACAGGCCCTTAGACAGGGACACTGCCCCACTTAGCATCAATAGTGTCAGGGACCCAGCAGAACGACACGCAATTGCGGCCTGGGACCAGACCACCACCGAAAGGCACGGAGACTATCTTCATGGTGGGACACTCCAACTGGATACCACCCAATGTGGAGGCAGACAGCAATCGCGAACAACGTCACTGGATCAGCGGATCCCTTGTCTTCAGTTGGCGCTACCGGGTATTGGAGCACCCAGCAGGTATATCACCATTCTACAATTGCACCAACTGTAACACGTTAGTTGTGGACAGCGCTGTCACATACACCCCTCAGTGATTTGGCTACTGTGGACTCCAGGTTGGGTAAGTGCCCAGGGCACCTCTGTACATTGGGGGACACTCGCCAGGGTGTGGACTAAGTGGATGGACAGGGATATACTGTTGTGTGGGTAAGGCTGTGCGTGGCCTATGTACGAGTATTGTATTACGGTCTCTCCAGTAAAACTGTTATCTTATACCAAGTGTGTATGTCTTATATTGTCCTGTGACAGGGATATCCAACACTTTTAGGATCCTGCCCAGGTGGAGGCGCAGTCGGACGGATCAGGTACACCCCAGGCTCCCAGACGCAGAGGTTCAGGCCTCGTGTGAGCCGCAGGTAACACAACACACTAGTCGCCACATCTCCCATAGGGTGGGGGAAACTGCGCTACATCTATACATACACACACACACACACTATAGGGTATATAGTCTACCATATAATTATTCTATAGGATATATATATGGGATATATTCTATAGGTTATTTATTCTGTGTGTGTGTGTGTGTGTATATGGATATATATATATATATATATATACACACACATATATATACACACTCTACAGGGTACATATACATATTTATTATATGGGAGATATACATGTATATATCCTATATAAAATATGGGGTGTGTATATATATTCTATAGGGTATATACAGGTGCATTTATTCTACAAGAGATGCCTATATTTGATATAGATTGTTCTTGCTTCCAGGTGATCTCAGGTTGCTACATACACAACATTAAAGGATCCCACATGCAAGCTGTGACTATTACATGTCTCATCCCCCGAGTCTCCCTCCCCAGTCTCTATGTGACACGTGTATCAGATGTCGCACAGTCCCCCGGGGCCTCCCTCCCGTTCCCCAGAGTCCCCGGGCCCTCCTTCCCGCTCCCGCATCCCGGGAGGAATAAGAATATATAACCCCGAGCGTCTCTCTCTGTCACTGGCGCGCGCCCGCCTCCTCCTCTCCCGCCCCCGGGATTCTCCGGCCAATCGGAACGCCGCGCACGTGACGAGCGCTCCGTGCGATGACCTCATCTCTGGTGTGCGATGACGTCAAATTCAAGATGGATGGAATCACAGCAGCAGGCGCGCACCGATGAATTGGAAGAGGGGGGGCGAAATGGAGACGATAAATGACAACATTAAAAAAAATTATAATTTAAAAAAGCGAAAGCCCGCCGCGGAGCAGCAGCGCCGGTCACACGGACGGTGGGTACAAACGTGTCCTCCGGGGGGCCGGTCAGGCACAGGCGCCCATTCCCTGACGTAACTCTGAGGTGGTTTCTCTATCTCCCTTCTCTTTCTCCTCTTCTCCCTGCTGTTCCTCCCTCCTCTATTACCCGTCACCTCGCCTGCCTCCCTCTTCCCCCCTCTCTCTCACACAGACACACACACCCAGCGTTTGGCTAGCGGTGCGCATGCGCCGGCTCCCGTCCTATAAACCATGCCCCCCCCCCCGTTTCCAAAATGGCGGGGGGCGCATGCGCGCTCCTTGTCTTTCCCGAGGCCCCGCGAGGACGGGGGGGCACATTGGGTGTCACGTGACGCCCGGCCGTTAGGCTTGTTGCGTCAGGTGTTCTAGAACCTGCCGCCTTTGTGTTTGGGGCTGCAGCACATTTGTCGTTGTTGTGTCGTAGTATTTAATAAAAAGGGGGAGCACAATGGCGGCTGTGCGGCTGTATAACCGCTCTAATGCTGGGCTGTGTGTCCTAGACACAGGATAAAGCACATGCATGTGATAACAGGAGCTGCCTGAAGTAAACACACACCCCTTTGTTTTTGTGGCTCTGAGAGAAAAGCGCTTTTCTATGTCAGGAATAACTCGACTCCCAATCGCCAAATGTGTAGTTTTCTTTTAAACCAGGTTTATTGTTTTATGGCGGCAGCAATCTGTCACGGTCCTCGTGGTGTCAAAAGCCCCAAGGACAGCAGCGAGATCACCTGGTACATAATATTATTTCTGTATAATCTTATCTGTAGTGTGACGTGGCGGAGGGACGGCGTTCTTCTAGCGGCACGTCCAGGCTAGAAATGCTTGTTTTCTAGATGGAGATTACGTTGACTGGAACTTGATTGGCAGGGAAGAGGTGTATCCGCCACATCCGTTTGCGTTATCAGGGTCCTGTGTGATCATGTGATCACTCGGTGTAGCACTCGGGTGCCTCTGGTCTCCCCGCACTTAAAAAATTATATATTTATTATTATTTTATTTTTTTCCGGATTGGAACCCGAGTGCCAGTTTTGGTTTTCCACAGCTTAACCCGCGTTATTTTTAGTTTCAGTGACACTTAGACCGCGTTTGTTTCGGGGGCTCGCACAATTTGTCGTCATAGGGTCATATGTGGTCACAATAGTCATTTGCGTGACAGGGAGGCGTGGCGAACGCGACGCACGCCTGGTTTGCCCTCGTTGGCTGAAACACTCACGTAAGGCAGCCGTCGCATAAAAATACAAAATCATTTTGTCTTTTAAAAAAATGCGCGAACTTTTTCTCCTGCTCTTCCCCCCCCCCCCCCCACCTGCTCGTGCCAACCCTTTACCTTTCCTCCGGCATCACGACGTCATGTGATGTCGCATTGCCATTTGCCCCCATGGCGTCATTTGACTCCGCGTTGTCATGGCGATGCATCGCCAGAAGACGCCGGAGAGAAGGTAAGAGACCTACAGAGGCCTCACGCGCTCCCCCGGCATTTTATGTAGAAGTTGCGGGGAAGAAAGCGGGGCCTCTGTAAGCACCGCCCCCCATAAATTTTGCGATCCCCAGTTTGCGCACCGACCAATGCTGTGAAGAACCCTTTATATTTTGTTGCTTGTGAAATCTCCTTTCAACCAGACTCAAAGGATGACCTGTCATTTGTACTGCCCTTGGAATTAATAATTTTTTTGAAAGCTCCTTGTATTGTCAACGAATATACCGTGTTTGTATATAGTTCATATCCACTCTTACACGCCTCTTTTCAAATGTAAATAAATCTAAATGACCTAGCCTCTCCTAATACGTCAAAGTTTTTCATCCCCTTTATTAATGTGATGGTTCTTCCCTGCACTATTTCTAGTTCCATAATGTATTTTTTATGGCGTGGTGCTCAAGGTGTGGTCTTGCTAATGTTTTATAGAGGGGCATAATTATGTTTATGTCCCTTACATCCATTCCCCTTTTAATGTAAGATAAGATCTTGTTTGCCTTTGCAGCTACTGCATGACATTGGGCACTATTGCTAAGCCTGCTGTCTACAATTACTCCTAAATCCTTCTCCACCGAGGATTCCCCCAGTTTTCCCCCATTTAATTTGTAAGTCACCTGTTTCTTTTGTTTCCCAAATGCATAACCTTACATTTATCTGTATTAAACCTCATCTGCCATTTACCTGCCCTTTTTTCCTGTCTATTAAGTCCTTCTGAAGAGAAATTACATCCTGCTCTGATTCTACTACCTTAGACAATTTAGTGTTATTAGCAAAGCTGGAGACTCTGCTCTCTATGCCAACATCAAGATCATTACTAATTAAGTTAAAAAGCAAGGGTCCCAGTACCGGCACGACGTACTCTACTCACAACTTTAGCCCAACCTGAAAATGTTCAATTTACGACAACTCTGTTGTCTGTCCTTCAACCAGTTTTCAATCCAGGTGCAAATATTTTTACTATGTCCAATGTGCTTTATTTTGTACATTAATTAACCTGTTGTGAGGAACCGTATCAAAAGCCTTTGCAAAATCTAAGTAGACCACATCAACTGCATTACCCTGGTCTAAATTCCTACTTGCTTCCTCAAAGAAACTAATAAGGTTAGCTTGGCATAACCTATTCTTCATAAATCCATGCTGATTATTACTAATAATTTTGTTTTCCATTAGGTATTCCTGATTATTATCCCGTACTAAACCTTCAAGTAGCTTCCCCACTATTGATGTCAGACTTACAGGTCTGTAATTCCCCGCTTTTGAAATGTAGGCACCACGTCTGCTTTATGCCAATCTTTTGGTACTGAGCCCGTTGAAATGGAGTCCTTGAATATTAAATATAATGGTTTGGCTATTACTGAACTTAGCTCCTTAAGGCTAAGGCCCCGCTCCCAGAGTCAGCGCACCCGCACTGCAGACAGGCGGTGCGCTGACATACACAGACCGCGATATGCGGTCTGTAGGGAGCCGGAGCGGGAGGTGGGCGGGAGTGGGAGGCTTGACAGGGAGGGGGCGTGGCTTGAGCGGAGGGACCCGCTACTCTCCCCCCCCCTCCACGGACTCGGGCTGGAGCTGGAGCTGCTGAGGGTAAGTTTAAACACACACACACACGCAGGCACTCATTCATACACACACAGGCAGGCAGGCAGGCACTCACGCACTCACACACACACAGACAGGCACGCACGCACTCAGACACACACATACACACAGACAGGCACTCAGGCACACACATACACACAGACAGGCACTCACCTGCTTTCACTCCACACTCCTCCCCGCTCCCCGAAGCCTCTCCTCCTCCCGAAGCCTCCCCTCCCCATTGGCTCACAGCCACACCACGTGACGCGTCAACGCTAGGAAACACCATTCTCTTGTGTCTCCTAGCGGCTGACGCGCCACAGCGTGTAGTCAGCTGTGCCGCCAGGGGGGACCGGGACCGGCTCGCGAGGATTCCCCTGCTGGTGGGGAACTCGCGACATGGCCACCCGCACCAACGAGCGCAGCGGGACCGAGGCCTAAGAACTCTTGGATGTATGCCATCAGGCCAGGTGCCTTATTTACTTTAGTTTTATCAAGCCACCTATGCACTTTTTCCTGTTAACCAATTGTTTGTTAATATAGAGACGGGGTCTCCTCCTGTGGCACTATTTTTGCAATTGATAATTCCCTGGTAAATACAGAGGCAAAAATTTGTGTAATACCTATGCTTTTTCCTTATCCAATAATTTGCCAGTTTCTCACACTGCAAGGGTCCTGTGTTTTTTTTTTTTTTGTTTTGTTTTTTTCGTTTTGTTTTTTTCTTCAATCTTTTTATTCTTAAGGTTCTTAGAGAACTTTAGGTTGATCTTACTTTCTGTTGCAATCCTGTTTAGAAAAATTGGAAATAATTTTTTTTAAATTTCATTGCTTCTTTTGTTACATTCCTTATAATTCTGATATGATGCCTCCGTCCCTTTTAACTTTAATACTCTAAACGCCTGCTTCTTCCTTTCCATTTCATCCCCTACCTGTTTATTTAGCCACATTGGTTTAGATTTGTTTCTTTTATATTTATTACCCAAGGGTATATACACTGATAAGTGTGCTTATCTAACAATGTTTTAAAGACTGCCAATTTATTTTCCACATTTTTCCCTTCGGAAACGTCATCCCAATATGTTCCTTGTAGATTATTCCTCAGTTTATTAAAATCTGCCTTTTTAAAATGTTACATCTTTGTTGAACCCATGTAATATGGTTTCTGATCATTTATTTCAGATGCGACCATGTTATAATCACTGTTTCCCAAATGTTTCCAGACTTGAATATTTGTTATTACTTCTGTATTGTTTGATACGACCAAATACATTATTGCCCCTCTCCTGGTTGGTTCCTCAATAATTTGGGTCGTGTCATTGTCTTTAAGCACCCCCAAAAACCTGTTTCCTTTTGTTGTAATGCTAATCTAATTACCCCAGTCTGTATGGATAATTAAAATCACCCGTTCTGCAAACATGAACTAGTTTACATGCCTTCTCCATTTGCAAAAGTATTTTAGCTTCCTCAATCTCACAGATATTTGGAGGTTTATATCATATGCCTACAAACATTTTCTTTATACTTTTACCTCCGCTGCTAATTTCTATCCACAAGATCTTTACATTTTCATCATTCCCTTTATAAACATCTTCCCTTTATAATAGGTTGTAGATCCGATTTAACATACAAACATACTCCATCTCCTCTTCTATTTGTCCGATACTTCCGAAAAAATGAATAACTGTCCAGTCATGAGTTTCATCCCACCATCTTTCAGTAATTCCTTTGATATCATGCTGCTCCCAAGGTCCATCATTTTATCTTGTCAGGCTTCTTGCATTAGCAATCATGCATTTAAGGTTTTTTTCCAGTCTGTTACTGTCTTTCTATTTCAATTTGATCTAGTCTTTCGAAGTTTTCTAGTATTTGTATTTAATATGGGTGTGTCCCTGCTTACCAAACTCCCACTTGCCCCCATTCTACCTCCACGACCCCACGCTATTTCCTCATTCCTATCCTGTTGTTTATTATCTTTTTCTTGTCCCTCCCCCTCCTTAGTTTACAATCGCCAACCTTTTTAACATCCTCCCCCTAGCAGAGAAGATCCCTCATTATTGAGGTGCAATGCATCCTTACCATAAAGATAGCACCTCTCAGAAACTGAATCCCAGTGCTCTAAAAACCCCAAAACTCTCCTTTCATCTATTTATTTATTTATTTTTAAAGCAATGCATTAACCTCCCTAATCTCCAACTGTCTCCCTGGGGTAGCACATAGCACTGGTAGTATTTGCTGAAATACTATCTTGGAGGTCCTTGCCTTAAGCTGCCCCAGATCCACAAAAGGGTGCTAAGGTTTAGCATGCCTTTACTCCCCACTGGGACTAAATGTGTGCTAAACTTTAGCACTTTTATGTGCATCTGGGCCTATATGGTTTACTGATTTTGGTCTAAAAACATTAATTGGCATTAATATCTTTATAATATATACGTGTTTGTTTTTCAGATAAATACGAACAATGGAGGGACTTCTGCATTACATAAATCCAGCACATGCAATTTCTCTGTTGAGTGCTTTAAACGAGCAGCGTCTGAAAGGACAACTTTGTGATGTTCTTCTTATTGTTGGGGACCAAAAATTTCGAGCTCATAAAAATGTATTGGCTGCCAGCAGTGAATACTTCCAGAGCCTATTCACAGATAAAAAAAATGAGTTGCAAACAGTCTTTCAGTTAGACTTTTGTGAAGCGGATGCATTTGATAATGTGTTGAACTACATTTATTCTTCATCACTGTTTGCGGACAAAGGCAGCCTTGCAGTAGTACAAGAACTGGGTTACAGTCTCGGCATTACTTTTCTTACAAATATACTTTCTAAAACTCCTCGAGCACCCTTTTCCTCATGTTCAAGTAAAAAGACAATATTCCAAGAGGAAGATGAAGGTGGGTCTCAACATAGAAGTGTCATTGTTTGTCAAGGCCGAAATGAGTCTCCAGGCAAAAACCTCAGTCATGTACAACATGACAAAAGCCAGTCATCTAAACCTTCATCTTCAAAACAAGGAAAGACAAATGCTGTTAAGCAACATATGAAATCACCTGACCCACTCAACAGTTTGCTGTCTTCTGAAAGAAGGTGGCTTGGATCTTCTTATGCCTTGGATGATCAAAGTATAAGTGGGTGGTTAAAAAGAAATGCATTTTTGAAGCAAAAAACGCCATCACCTAAAGAAATTGACGATGATCAGCCTTCTGCAAGTCGGTCTTTAGTACGGGGAAATCCTTCAGAGACATTTAAGAGACAAATGATACCATCTGTACCATCCCAACTTCGTTCATCAGAATCTCCATATTCAATGCAGAAACCAGGAAAAGAAAGTACTCCGAGTCAAGGAGAAGAAAGGAACTTGCTTTATTACTCTAAGCTAGGACTTATAGTTCCATCTACTGGGTCAGCAAGTCAAAATATTGACCGTAGTGGCCCACTTGTTAAAAGTCTTCTTCGAAGATCGTTGTCAATGGATAGTCCAGTCCCTGTTTACTCACATTCTGCTGATTTTCAGTCTCTACGTGGACCATCGGCAATAAAAGATGCCTCAAAGGATGAAACACCCAATAAATTATCTCAGAAGCCATCATTAAAAAGTGCTGCAGAGAAAGCTGGCACCAGAGACCAGGCACAAGAAATCCATACAGATCACACAAGGTCCTTTGGAGTCTCTAGGGAGACTTTATTTGAAAAGGATGTACACATAAAGACAGAGCCCAATAGCCCTGTAGCAGAACCATCTGAAATAATTAGGGTTACTGTGGGCGATGCTTCACAGGCTAGCAGTAGAGATTTTCGGCATAAATCTGAAGAAAGTCCTAATTTGAGTAGACTACCGGCTAAAAGACGGTTTCAGGCTGATAGAAGGTTGCTTCCATCTAGAAGAGTCAAAATGAAACCAAGCAGTTCTTCAGGGATGAATGCTAACTTTGGGGAAAGCTCCACACATCTTTATGCTGATTTCCCCGATTCAGATGACTGCAAAGAGATCTGTAGTGGTACACAAGAAATAAGACAAAAAAAATTTAAATGCAAATATTGCCTTAAAATATTTCGATCAACTGCTGGTCTTCACCGCCATGTGAACATGTACCATAACCCTGAGAAACCATATGCTTGTGACATTTGCCACAAGAGATTCCACACAAATTTTAAGGTATGGACACACTGTCAGACACAACATGGAATAGTTAAGAACCCATCACCTGCTTCAAGTTCACATGCAGTTTTGGATGAAAAGTTCCAAAGAAAACTAATTGACATTGTAAGAGAGCGAGAGATAAAAAAAGCCGTTATGTATAAGTTACGACGAGGCAAACAAGGTTTTCAAGGATCATCAAGTAGCCAAGCACAAGTACTCAAAAGAAACTTACGGTCAAGAACCAAAGGCGCCTACATATGTTCCTATTGTGGAAAATCTTATCGTTTTCTGTCTCAGTTTAAACAGCATAGCAAAATGCATCCAGGGGAAAAAACAATGTTTGGGAACAAGGCAATTAGGCCCAAAGAACTTTCTCCTCCGAAGAGCCCAGTGGAAAACAAGGATGTGTATCACTGCCGACTTTGTAATACAAAGATGACTTCTCTTGTGGAACAAGGAAATCATGAACGACTGTGTAGAAATGCTACTTTATGTCCATACTGCAGTCTTCGATTTTCCTCTGCAGACATGAAACATGAACATGAAAGCAAGTGTGAATATAGGAAGCTTACATGTCTTGAGTGCATGCGCACATTTAAATCCTCCTTCAGTATTTGGCGTCATCAGGTTGAAGTTCATAATCAAAATACAATGACCCCGACAGAAAATTTTTCTTTACCCTTGATTGATCACAATGGAGAAATAAGTAATACACCAAGGCTACAATCTTTACCAGAATCTAGCAAAGTGAATGACTTTCTTGAATCAAAAGAAGATTGCGTTTATAGCGACTCTTCAGAACATATGAACTTTGATTCAGAGGAATCCAATTGCCTCCCTGAAGATCTGAGCGTTTCAAAGCAATTTAATGTTCAGATTAAAGAAGAACCTACAGATGATATGGAAGATAACTCGGAAACTAGCTTTGGCCATAAAGAAGGAATGTCGGACTCAGAAAGTGGTATGTGGCCATGTGAAAAATGTGGAAAAATGTTCACAGTGCACAAGCAACTAGAACGCCACCAAGAGCTATTGTGCTCTGTAAAACCTTTCATTTGTCATGTATGTAACAAGGCTTTCCGGACAAATTTCCGCCTATGGAGTCACTTCCAGTCACATATGCCACAAAGTGAATATTCGGCTTTTAAAGAACCTGAAGTCTGTGCTCCTGTGAGCTCCCCATCACCTCCACCTCCCCCATCACCAACACCACCACCTCCCCTGCCCAAAATCCAGCCTATAGAACCAGGGAGCCCTACAGTTTTTACAGAGAATCCAAATGCTACTGAAAAATTGTTTACTCCCCAAGAGTCAGATACACTTTTCTATCACGCCCCACCTCTTTCAGCCATTACTTTCAAAAGACAATTCATGTGCAAACTTTGTCACAGGACATTTAAGACTGCTTTCAGTTTGTGGAGTCACGAACAGACACACAACTGAAGGCTCCAAAGCTCTGGTGCTAAATTAAAAATAAATACAAACTGGTTATGTGTTGGACATTGTTACCAGCACTTAGAAAGTAGAAGACTATGGAAGCATTTGAGACTTGTTCACTTTGTCTATTGCTTGTGTTGCTAGATAGCATTCTAAGAACTGTGTTGGACATTCTTACCAACACGTAGAAAGTAGAAGACTATTGAAGCATTGGAGATTTGTTCACCTTGTCTATTGCTGGTGTTACTAGATAGCATTTGAAGAACTGTTGGATACTGTGCAGCAGCATGGTCTGAGATCTTTTAGCAGATGAAACCGCTCAAATCACTATTTTACTTGGATTACATCTTGTGTATGCATGGATTCTGATCCAATTCTGTCAGTTATATATATATGTATATAAAAAAGTTTGATCTCCTTTCTTTAGTTGATGGTGTGCAACAAACTTTGTTTTGAAGTTTAATTGAGACCTTACAACTACAACTCTATGGGATTGAATAACAGCATACAGTTAAATGGTGAATTATTTGTTTTTAGTAATCGTTAGCAATAACAAATTTTCTTGAGCCTCAAGTTTGGATTACTATGACATTTAATCAAAGTGAATGTTTGCTATTTTTCAGGCAAGAGATAGCTTAATACTGTGGGAAGTAGAAGAAAAGCGTTTGGTAGAAGAAATACTGAACCATTTTAAGAAATGTCTTGGCACCAGGCCTATGCATATACCACTGTAATGAAATGTAATTTTGAGGAAACAAATGTAGTAAATATGTACCATTTTTTTTTATGGTACTAAATTATTATTTCACTATATCAAAACAGCAACTGAGTATTTCAGTTTTGGGAAAGATTCTCTCACGTTTTGCCATAAATGTGTTTATTATCCTGCAGTAAAACTTTGACCTCTCCACCTACAGATTATAGTTTTTAACTGAAAATCATCATGTTTATGCTTTTACGAAGGAGTGCCACCTACAGTACTTTGCTTCTTGTGAGAGGTTGATAGTAAAGACCTAAAAAATAGCAGGCCATATTACTGCAGGCTGAGTTTCCCCATCCGCACAATTTAGAATCTGAAACTTCCTATTGCTTATCCGGCCAACACCTGGTCAAATAGGTGACACTGCTGCATTGAAGGAGAAATCCCAGAAATTGGAGTTACAATATATTGAAAGTGGCTATGTAACATTATCTTTATATCAATCAACAGTTTGTTTTCTGAAATGAAAATCTGTTAAGTAGGTAATGGTAATATCTTTTCAAACCGAAACTCAAAAACCTAACTGTGAAAAGCACAATAATGAATTCCACGAAATATACAATACTTACTGTTAAAGTTGCAACATTCAGGGGTAATTCATAAAGATGGTTTTTAGACACAACAACAAAAAAACCATTAATCAAAACTGTTCAAGTCTAACTGGACGAAAAGCAGAAGTAAAAAGTGATTGCCACTTTTTTTTGTGTTGGTGCACCCTTGAGTTGTATACTTTTTTTAGACTTTAGTCATATAGTATATATATATTTTTTTTTAACCGTTGAAGTGCAAATTAAAGATTAGTAGATACATCGACGGTTTATGTTTTTGATTTTTTTTCTTTCCATTTTTTTTAAAGAGAAAATCTCAAACATGAATTTAAGGAAAAATTAAATGCTAAGCTGCCAAAAGTCCATCTGAAATGTGGTACTCTGATGCTTCTTAGGTTTAAGATACAGTTTTTCTGTTGCAAGCTGCCCTCTGCTTAACTAACAAATACAGATGTCCTGATAATCTCCTTTTATTGCTTGGCAGAACAGCTGCAATTGTATTCTACTGTATCTATAACTATGGACAAGCAGCTATCTTAAGATGTCCATCTATTGTACTGTATACATGTCATCCCTGACGTTTTGTAGTATTTGGGGCCCAAACCCACATTGTCTTTATTACCATCCTAGATGCACATAGCCGCCCAATACCTTATGAAAGCCAGGGTTGTCGTATAATATTGCACGCATACCAAAATAAGTAGACGGGTAATGGTTTCAAATTGAAGAAGGTATGATATCGAAGTCTGGATTTCATAAGATTTGACTTAGAGAAGAACATTGGAGGAAGCAATAGCTCGAAAGAGTAGAAATAAGCATAAACCATGTTTTCTAGTTGAATAAAGGACATGTTATCTGAAACTGGCAGAAAGACAAAAACCAGAGTCAAATGTAAGTCAATCCCATTTCTGGCTTATTTTCTTAAACTTGCATAACTTTGCAATCTATGCACACAAACTAAAATCTCAGTTTTCTATAAACTTGCAGTGAGTTTAACTAATAAACTGAACTGGTGCTAATAACTCCTTTGAATTGACGGTTGGTCTTAACTACTACTTTTTTAGATAATAAATTACCCTATGCTAGTCCTGCCTTTCATTGATATTTCAAAGGTCGTAACTACAACTCTCCATGTTAACCTGGAGCTTAAATCTTTTATGATCATTGCTTTTTCTTATCTACAGCAACTTATGTTTTTGTAAGAGATATTAAGATTTGTAACATAGGAATAAAAAATGAATGAACATGTGACTTAATTTTTTGTTTTCTAGGTAACTGCCAAATACCCTTACAAAAAAAGCATGTGATATAAATTAAGATAACATTACTACCTAGGGCAGGGATGGGCAACTCCTGTCCTCAAGGGCCACCAACGGGTTGGGTATTCAGGATATTCCTACTTCAACCCTTTCACTGAGCCACCTGTGCTGAAGCAGGGATATCCTGAAAACCCGACCTGGTGAGGACTGCCGTTGTCCACACCTGCCCTGGGGGCTTGGAGGAAAAGTGGGTCTGTGAGATGTTGCTTCCTTTTCCATGACCCTTTCCAAATTTTGAAGTCTGATTTAAAGCCAAACTAAATGAAGTATCTATCTGAAAGTCCGGTTTGCTGGAACTTTTCAGTGGTGATTGTCAGTACACAGACAGTAGATTATACAAATAAATAAGCAATTGGAAAATATGATCGCACTTTGTGTAAATATGAATCAGGTAGGATTATGGCAGAGAACCATTGCATTGGATATGACTGAATTTTTTCAGGAAAGACGGCAAAAGAAGTGCAAAGTCTGTGGCGCTTAACCAGTATGATGTGAAGCCCCTTGGTGGTGCTAGAGAACATTTTAGTGTTATTCATTTAAACTGCGTTGGAAGCAACTTCTAAATCTTTTTAACAAGGGCCTTAGTTGACTGTTCTTGTTTATAAGAACCCAGACAATTGACAAATACAGGATTGTATAGAAAATCTGACGCAAATCATGTCCCTTAATCTAAGCAGTAATGGGTTAAGCTCTTGTTAATATACCAAGAGTCACAAAATCTATCTCCTGATCTCAAGCAACGCAATGTTTTTTTGAGTAACTGGCAAATTCCTATTCGGACCTAAATGCATTCACGTTTTCAAGTTCATTAGGTCCTAACATTTTCGGGAAGTGAAGAGTTTTGAGGAGGTTTGGTGATTGCCCGGAGTAACTGTTTTTAATTGTAGGACTATGCTTTCATTCCATTGAATGGTTCTAGGAATGTATAGGTAAAATATGACTGGTTTGTTAAAACAAAATTGTAGGGCAGCCATATATATTAAATATGCACATCTGCAAAGCATGACTAGCAAACTGCTAACAGATATGCTTATGCTGAGGAAGGAAGTATGTAAAATAGAAATTTTCAGAGAAAAATAGAGCATGGTTTTTTTCTATGTATGCCACTTCTATATTCATTTGGGAGTACATTTTTCATTCCTCCCTTTAAATCTCTAAGAAAAGAAGTGTTATTTGAGGTTTTGGGACATTTTATGGTGTTATCACTAAGCAAAGAATGTAAAAATGTGTACATATAATTTTATATATGGTAATATCTGGACAAAATAGGTTCTTTTGGAAATGGAACATTTTATTAATTGCACTTTGCACACAGCCACCTAAATTGTTAAAATTCATAGTAATATAAAAACTGGGTCATATCTGCTGCATAACCATTCTAAAGCTTGATCCTGCACCAAAATGTTCTTTTAATTTGTAAGAAATCGCCTTGATAAAGTAGAACATTTTTGAAGAGGATAACTTGGTGGAATAAAACAAAATTTCATATTCGCAACAAGCATGATAATCCATGCCAGGGTGTAAAGCCCCGCTTCATGGGGTCAAAGATGGCACTTTTTTTAGCCGCTTTACGCGGCCGCAGTGCATCAGTCTTAATAATTTCTGTATTAGTCATTATTATAAAGATTAGTGCTAGAATGCAGAAACCCAGCATAATCTGGTTTTAAAGAGAGAAATACCCATTTGGACCCATTTATGTTCTTTGAAAAGTTAGGATATCGTAAAATAGGTCCTTCTTTCTCAAAGTGTGGTGTGAAGTACTGTCATCTCCCTTCTGGTCACTGGTTAAACCATTAACAATGGGAAATAATTAGATTTGTTTATTTGAATGTTGAAATAAAAACAGCTTTTAAAATATTTAGTTTGTTTTGTTTTCAGCTTTTCATGTAAATGCACGAATATGAAGACAAAGGCTTTTACAATAGTTCATGCTGTGTATTATAAGTTTTATTTTTTTTAAACCATGAAATTACTACAATTGTGGTATGGCATTTGTTTAATTAACATGCATGACTGACTTTAAACTATTCCCGTGCTGTGAGAAATGTTAAAATAAGACATGAACTGTTAGTTACATCATGTATTTAAAGTTGGCAATTAAATATTGCAGATAATGAAAAATATTTGACATGGAATCATTTTATGTAGGAAATATTTTTTATGCTACTTTGTCCACATGTACACCAAAATAACCTATATCTCATATTATTGTACAATAGTGTATATTGACATCACTTAGGTGACCAATTCCAGTCCTCAAGGGCCACCAACTGGTCAGGTTTTCAAGATATCCCTGCTTCAGCATAGGTGACTGAATCGGTGTGGATCAGTCTTTATGACTGAGCCACTTGTGCTGAAGCAGGGATATCCAGAAAACCTAAACTGTTGGTGGTCCTTGAGGACTGGATTCTGACACCTCTGGTTTCTCTTGAGCTTATGTTTGTCAGAGACAACTAATACTAATAATGACATGTGACTTTATCTTTTCCAGAAAAAACATTGTCCTAGTGTACCATTAAATCCATTGCATCAGTGGTGAATTTACCTGATGTATAATTTTATCTGCAAAGCGTTTCACCCGATGCATCACCAGTGTAATTACCAAAGCCTACTCTCACTACTAATCTGTGTCTGGTGATATCTGCGATCTGTTACATTTTGATAACGGTGATAGGAAGAAAAAAAAGTGTGCAATGGAAGAATACTTACGAGGGCAAATATAGGGAGCGTTCAGTGCATTCAGATTATTTAATACTCAATATTTTAGTGACCCCACAACCCACATAAGTATACATTTTCTTTATGGTTATTCAGTTTTCCTATTGTAACCTGTGATTATGAAAGATAAATCAATGATCTGTTTTACAATGGTGCACATTTTGTAGCCATTGTACTTTATATTGCTCTCGGCACAGTACATCAGTGAGTTTTGATTATAAATAGATTTTTCCTTTTTGTTAGAATTGAAAACTCATAGACTATACCTGTTCATGTAATGCTAATCTATTGTTTCTTTGTAAGAATTTTTCTACTGTGTGTTTTCTTTACTTAGCTGTTGACCAAGAAATGTTGGAATCCAATAAATTTACACTTTTTTTGAGTTCACGTGTCTGAATCTTTCTAAAAACCATCAAGGTGGTTCTTTTATTTGGACTTTAGCAGTAGTCATTAACATCAGGTGGATAGTCACTTTTCAGAACAAAGGAAAGTAAAGGCAGTGGCATGTTTAACAGGTTTAATGTATGGGAATGGAGCCTTTTTTATTTTTAAGACTTTTAAAAGCAATGTTTACACTTTTTGTCTATGGAAACCAAGTGCGTTGCAGGGCTTTTATAATTCTTATCGAATTAATTTTTGTTCTCATTTACAAATCCTAGACTTTGCAGCTAATTTTTTGTTTTCATTAATTGTAAAGTAAATATGATACCACTTAGATTGTTAGCTCTTTGGGGCATGGTATCCATATGTCCATTCTTGGAACTTTTTTTCCTGTATTGTAATTTTGTACAGTGCTGTATGTTGTTGGCGCTACATAAATTTAAATCATTGGCCACAGATCAAGTAAGCATGAATTCAGCAGACCCAAACAAAAGGAACAATAATTTAACGATACAAATAAGTAAACATTTTATTTTTAGGATGGGTCGAATCTCCCTATGAAATCAATTACAATGAGAAATTGTTTACAATATTCTTTTAATAGAGGGTGGGAAAAAAAAGTAAATTGCTATACAATGTGGATGTGACTGGAAGGCATTCTTTTTTTGTTAACCATGGCTAAGATTGAGACCTTGGTAACAAGGGGTTTGGCACTAGAATGATTGAATGCAAGTCAACAAAAATGGCCAGGGTTAGAAGAATTAGATTGCTAAATTAATTTAAAAAAACAGTACTCAAGTGGAAGTGAAAGCAAGAGCTGGGTTGCTGTCTCAAGGTAGCTGGATACAAGGATTGAAAGAATAATTAGTAGATGGTTGTGATAACATTTTAGGTAACAAACATCAGATTATATGTACAGAGTTTTGTTTTTTTTAAATCTCACATCTCACAGGTGTCTTCAATTGTTCGGTATGGATACGTGAAAGTGATCTCAAAGGCGCTTTACACAAAGTGCTCACTATTCTTAAAGTGACAGTGAACAATATTGTGAAAAATCAATGTGCATCTTATACTATATTAGTGAAAGCACTGTATGTTTGCCTGCCTGCCTGCCTGCATGCATGCCTGCCTGCTGGATGTCCGGTGTCCCTAGCGGCAATCTCATTGGTCCCTTGGCCCGCCCGCCCCCGCACACCTCTCATTGGCCTCACACACTCACACCACCCCCTTGGCCCGCCCCCCACACCTCATTGGCCTGAGGCGGAGTGACGGGCCAAAGGTCCAAAAAAATAAATAAAACACACACACACACACACACACCCCTCTCCCCTCTCCAAATCACCTTTTCCCCCTCCCCAGCGGCATCACCTCTTCCCCCTCCCCAGCGGCATCACCTCTTCCCCCTCCCCAGCGGCATCACCTCTTCCCCCTCCCCAGCGGCATCACCTCTTCCCCCTCCCCAGCGGCATCACCTCTTCCCCCTCCCCAGCGGCATCACCTCTTCCCCCTCCCCAGCGGCATCACCTCTTCCCCCTCCCCAGCGGCATCACCTCTTCCCCCTCCCCAGCGGCATCACCTCTTCCCCCTCCCCAGCGGCATCACCTCTTCCCCCTCCCCAGCGGCATCACCTCTCCCCGCTCCAAATCACCTCTCCCCGCTCCAAATCACCCCTCCCCGCTCCAAATCACCTCGCTTCCCGCCTCCCCGCTCCAAATCACCTCGCTTCCCGCAGCTGCCACGCGGCGCGTAAGATGGCGGACCCCCTTCCTCCCTCGCGGCGCCGAGTCAGACGGTGGCGGCGCCCGGAAGTACAGGTAGGTGTCGCTCCCCACCTCCGGCGCCAAACGGAACTGAGAAAGGGCGCATCAACTGAGGTGTGTGTGTGTGTGTGTGTGTGTGTGTGTGTGTGTGTGTGTGTGTGTGTGTGTGTGTGTGTGTGTGTCACTGTCCACTGCCCCCCCCTCCTATCCACTGCCCCCCCCTCCTGTCCACTGCCCCCCCCTCCTGTCCACTGCGTCCCCCCTCCTGTCCCCCCTCCTGTCCACTGCCCCCCCCTCCTGTCCACTGCCCCCCCCCCTCCTGTCCACTGCCCCCCCCCCTCCTGTCCACTGCCCCCCCTCCTGTCCACTGCCCCCCCTCCTGTCCACTGCCCCCCCCTCCTGTCCACTGCCCCCCTCCTGTCCACTGCCCCCCCTCCTGTCCACTGCCCCCCCCCCTCCTGTCCACTGCCCCCTCCCTCCTGTCCACTGCCCCCCCCCCTCCTGTCCACTGCCACCCCCCTCCTGTCCACTGCCCCCCCCTCCTGTCCACTGCCCCCCCCTCCTGTCCACTGCCCCCCCCCTCCTGTCCACTGCCCCCCCCCTCCTGTCCACTGCCCCCCCCCTCCTGTCCACTGCCCCCCCCTCCTGTCCACTGCCCCCCCCTCCTGTCCACTGCCCCCCCCTCCTGTCCACTGCCCCCCCCCTCCTGTCCACTGCCCCCCCCCTCCTGTCCACTGCCCCCCCCCTCCTGTCCACTGCCCCCCCCCTCCTGTCCACTGCCCCCCCCTCCTGTCCACTGCCCCCCCCTCCTGTCCACTGCCCCCCCCCTCCTGTCCACTGCCCCCCCCCTCCTGTCCACTGCCCCCCCCCTCCTGTCCACTGCCCCCCCCTCCTGTCCACTGCCCCCCCCCTCCTGTCCACTGCCCCCCCCTCCTGTCCACTGCCCCCCCCCTCCTGTCCACTGCCCCCCCCCTCCTGTCCACTGCCCCCCCTCCTGTCCACTGCCCCCCCCCTCCTGTCCACTGCCCCCCCCCTCCTGTCCACTGCCCCCCCCTCCTGTCCACTGCCCCCCCCCCTCCTGTCCACTGCCCCCCCCCCTCCTGTCCACTGCCCCCCCCCCTCCTGTCCACTGCCCCCCCCCCTCCTGTCCACTGCCCCCTCCCTCCTGTCCACTGCCCTCCCCTCCTGTCCACTGCCCCCCCCTCCTGTCCACTGCCCCCCCCCTCCTGTCCACTGCCCCCCCCCTCCTGTCCACTGCCCCCCCCCCTCCTGTCCACTGCCCCCCCCCTCCTGTCCACTGCAGGAAATGCAGGGGGAGGAATCCATGCCTTTGAGGCGCCCCCCCCTCCCTTTGACGCCCCCCCCCCCTTTGACGCCCCCCCCTCCCTTTGACGCCCCCCCCCCTCCCTTTGACGCCCCCCCCCCCTCCCTTTGACGCCCCCCCCTCTCCCTTTGACGCCCCCCCCTCTCCCTTTGACGCCCCCCCCTCTCCCTTTGACGCCCCCCCCTCTCCCTTTGACGCCCCCCCCCTCTCCCTTTGACGCCCCCCCCCTCTCCCTTTGACGCCCCCCCCCCTCTCCCTTTGACGCCCCCCCCCTCCCTTTGACGCCCCCCCCCTCCCTTTGACGCCCCCCCCCTCCCTTTGACGCCCCCCCCTCCCTTTGACGCCCCCCCCCTCCCTTTGACGCCCCCCCCCTCCCTTTGACGCCCCCCCCCCTCCCTTTGACGCCCCCCCCTCCCTTTGACGCCCCCCCCTCCCTTTGACGCCCCCCCCTCCCTTTGACGCCCCCCCCCTCCCTTTGACGCCCCCCCCCTCCCTTTGACGCCCCCCCCCCCTCCCTTTGACGCCCCCCCCCCCTCCCTTTGACGCCCCCCCCCTCCCTTTGACGCCCCCCCCTGCCTTTGACGCCCCCCCCTGCCTTTGACGCCCCGCGCGCACACACTGACTGACTGCCGCACGCACGCACACACTGACTGACGCGCACACAAAGCCTGACTGACGCACGCACACACTGACTGAGGCACACACTGACTGTGTGTGCGTCAGTCAGTCTGTGTGTGTTTGTGTTTCTGCCTCAGACTCACTGACGCGCGAGCAAACACACAGTGACTGACGCACACACGCTACATGAAGCTGTAAAGGAGGGAGGGAGGGGGGGGACTGGATTGATGTGAATGGGGGACAAACAGAGAGAGGGGGGAGGAGAGAGAGGAACGGGAACATTACATCCCGGGCAACGCCGGGTCTCTCAGCTAGTATGAAATATAAGTGTGATATATAAAGTTGTCACTCCCTGCTAAGACACTCTGGTAGGGACTGTCTTCACTGGTCCCAGAAGTAGGACTGTTTATGCACAATCCAGAGAGAACATATAGGAGAAAAACAACACAAACAACTCTAAGTGCAGATGATAATATTATAAACTAGCTGAGAGACCCGGCGTTGCCCGGGATTTAAATGCGTAATAGGTAGTATTATTTTTAAATCGTGGAACAATAGGTGACTGTTTGTTGTAAAGGTTGGATAATAATATTGAAAAGAAAGATGGAAGAAAATGTAATACGATGTTGTATAAAAATGGTTTATTGTAACCACACCACAGTACAATGTATATTTTGGTGCCATAAGTGATGTAAAAATCTGAGTCGTGTGTCCTGCTAGGGTGTGAGGCGGCGGGTGGCGCGTGGGTTGTGAGTGCTGTGTGCGAGTGGGGGTCCTGCTAGGGTGTGAGGCGGCGGGTGGTGCGTGGGTTGTGAGTGCTGTCTGTGAATGGGGGTCCTGCTAGGGTGTGAGGCGGCGGGTGGCGCGTGGGTTGTGAGTGCTGTCTGTGAGTGGGGGTCCTGCAAGGGTGTGAGGCGGCGGCTGGTGCGTGGGTTGTGAGTGCTGTCTGTGAGTGGGGGTCCTGCTAGGGTGTGAGGCGGTGGGTCAGTGATGTCGGTGCGTAGGGGCGGGAGGCAGCAGGTGTGTGTGGCGGCAGGTATGTGTCGAGTGTGGCGGGTGTCTGTTGAGTGCGTGCAGCGGCTGTGAGGCTCATACGATAAAAAATGTTTTATATTAAGAAAAGTTAAAATTTGCACTTACGTGCCTTTTTAATTCTGCATTATTGTAACAGTGTGTGTTGGCATGCGCCACCGGATACTGACGCTCGCCACTTTAACCTTCATTCTGATGCCCTGTCACTTTCAGGAACCCTCCACGACCCAGAACCTCACCGCTGATGGTGTTCAAGTGTTCTGTAACAGCATATATGGAATAATGTACGAAAGGGTGTACAGTATATAAGGTAGATAAACGATGTACGAGTAGTGAAAAAGGATTGGCATAAATTAGCAAAATTTAAGTATAAAATGTAAAAAGAAAAGTATTTAACTGATTATAGTGTAACAAGTAAATACATATCAAGAGCGAAAGGCAGGAAAATAAGAATAAAAATCAGCTTATCGTATACAAAAATGCACTCCAGTCACTCCTGATCAGTCGTCCGCCTCTTTTGATGTATGTTGTATCAATGGTAACGTAACGGGACCTTGGAGGACGTTTTCCCCCGATTCAAGTTCTCTCTCACTGCTTGACCGACACCCAGCCTCGGTCACCTCGCTGGTATTGCAGTTGATTTATTTATTTATTTATTTATTTATAAAATATTTTACCAGGAAGTAATACATTGAGAGTTACCTCTCGTTTTCAAGTATGTCCTGGGCACAGAGTAAAACAAATAATACATGGTTACAAATACAGTTACATAAATGAACAAGGTATACATTTATATACAAGACATTGCATGCACAGTTAAAGAAAATATATATTATGAGCGTATGAAACAGTTACAGACCAGATTAAAGTGTGAGACAGCCTTAGATTTGAAAGAACTTAAGCTGGTGGTGGATATGAGAGTCTCTGGTAGGTTGTTCCAGTTTTGGGGTGCACGGAAGGAGAAGGAGGAACGTCCGGATACTTTGTTGAGTCTTGGGACCATGAATAGTTGATGCAGAGGTGCCTGGTCTTGAAGACACATCGTCCTGTAGAGAACTTAGAGAATTGTGACCAAATGAGCACACCGCAAAGTCCATTGCACTAGTGGCTGCAGGCAAACACTCTTGGTACAGAGCAATTATTAGGTGCATAGAATAACACGTTTCCAATGCGTTTTGTGGCATTAAACCTAAGCCATTTCATCAGGGAATAGTGTTATATGTAGAACCAGACCCTTTATAAACTCGAATCATTAAGGACAAGATTTAAATGATGTGACGCACAATGAACAAATTGCGCACTTTCCTCCTTTCCCAGAATTCTGGCCTGAATACCAGAATAAACCCCACTCATAACCGCTGCTCCATCGTAGGCTTGCCCTTGACATTTTGATAAATCCAGCGCCTTACTTTTGATGGCACTGAGAGCTAAATTATCGATTCCAACAGCTGACTGATCTAAAATGTCCTTAAACCTGAGAAAAGATTCCTTTATTTTTTAGCTCATCTGGTTTCCCACTTGAATCCTTTTCGATTTAAAACGTAGCAAAATACTTGACTCATTTAGTCTAGCTTCGATTCGTCTTGCGTAGTGTCCATTATTACGGAAAAAAAAGGGCCTCCTTAATCTCGTTCAAAAAATTTTAAGTTCCACTTGCGGGGAGAGATGGTCGATTTAGTTCATTTTGAATGTTAGGACTTAAATATCGTACCGAACCTTTAGGTAGTTCGATTATTTGTTTTAGAAGTGGATCATACATTGCTAATAATTCAATAACCAACAGAAAGTTACCGCTTTTACTCGCCCCTTCGTCATTTCATCCCCCAATAACCTCAACATGTCCTCTGAAAGGGATATTGCACATAGCAAGCGTAAGAGTCACATTTACTATACGTTTCAGTACTTGACACTAAAATGACTTTTCCTACAATAACTGAGTTTCCAGATCTTCATCTAGAGTCTTATTGGATTTCCACCATCCATTAACCACACATGATGCAATGTGGACATGAGATTTTTCATGATCTTCGATTCTGCTTTTTAATCTCTGCAAAGTCTGCACTCCTTTAACCCATGTGTTATTGTACAAACAGTTTTTTCTATCCGCAAATAGCCAACATGGTTAACAGTACATGCAATTTTCCTTCGGGGAGTAGCACAGTCATTTTCTCAGGAGAACAGCTTTCTTTTTGGTATTATAAAAATATTCGGAAAAGCATCGTCCACTTTCTTTATCGCGAGGAAAAGGGCAGGGAGACCTGCATGAACCAACCCGAAGAACAAATTATTTTCGGTGTCCTTAAGTGGCCTATCATTTGGAAAATTACCTTTATCACTTGGATTGATACATACACTTGCGTAAACTTTTACTTCTCGGTCTTCGTCACTGTTAGTACTTACAAGGCTTGCGGCATCCTTATTGTCAGATCCTCACTATCATTCTTCACGTTCGATTCATGTTGAACGTCTTCAGACGCAACCTCTTCACTCACACCTTCACCAAGAGAACTACTAATTAGGCCATCTCCAACACTTTCACTAGGCAATAATCCATCAATAGCACTCTGTCACGGGAGACGAGATTATTTACTAGGATCATTCATTGAGCAAAACAAGGTAGAGAAATAAATTGTAGTTTATTCGGCTTAAATCTGCATACACACAATGGAACACAAAATACAGACGAAAAGACACACTTACTGGGGATCTGGGGTCGAAAACTAGACTTTCCTAGGTGCAGGGCACTCTATTGGGAGAGTTTTACCCTGAGTGGGACTTAGCCCGGGATCTCCTGGATCTCAAATCGGCATGAAATTCCTGATGCCACCGCTACGTTAGTTTCTCAGAACTTGTTCCCTCCTGACCGCGAGTCAGCCTGAATCTCCTAGAACTCAAATCGGCATGAAATCCCAGTCGCGACCGCTACGTTAGTTTCTGAGAACTTGGGCGCAAAAGTCTGGAGTTAGTCTCTGGCGGGCAGGCTTTTCAGGCTTGAAATCAAAGTCGGTTGCCTTGCTATTTCGAACAAAGCATCTTTGAAAAGCCCGCCCGCGCTCTTTTGGCTCTGACTCAAGGGGAACACACAATCTGATTGTCTCATAGATTCTTATAGCTTTCCCTGCTCTAGCTGAAACATAGAGGCAGAACTCAACAACCAATCAGCGTGTGGGAACTTTCTCAAGCAGCCAATAAGAGCCTAGCCGCGTAGAAAAGCCGGGTTAGCAGGAAATTCAAAATAGCCAAGAAACATGCGCAAGCCTGCCACATCTCCCCCAGGCTATCCCAATGCCACCCGCTGAGCAGGCGCCCCTAGGTCTGGCAGAACAAGTGGCATCCCGGAGGACTGCCATTGATCTCTGGACCTAGTACTCTGTCTTTTCCCGCTAACCAAATGCCGTTCACACCTCTGGGCATCCTCTGGCTGCTTTGAACTCCGATGTCCAGCGGACATACCGGTGCCTATGGGTTTGCACCGGCTGCCTGTTTGGATATGGGTTTTGAATGTCTAAACATATTAAAATACACTTTAATAAACTCTGAGTCTCGGGGAACCCTGTCAGCTATGTGAGACTTTAGGTGGGGATCTTGGGGTTGAAAACTAGGAGTTTGGGAGACACTGCATGGCCCCAGTGCAACTCACCCCAGGTACCTGAAAATAGTGCGAGTAAGCCGTGGAGAATTATAAGGCCACCGGTAACTTTGTAGCCAGACCTCTTGTAATCAAAATAACTTGCTTTTCACCCCAAAACCCCACCTAAGATTTAGATTCCAAAGTTTGGAGTCGCTAGGGTCCAGGGAACAGAAAAGGAAAACATGTTGTCTCTTTATTTCTGTCTGCCTTATTTCCCCATACACTTTCCCTATTACTCAGTTTGGACTCTCAGTCCGCCCAACCTTATGTACAGTTGGGCACCCACAAATCATATACTGTTTGTGGGTCACTTTGGCACTAGCTGGGGTACCCCCCTTAACCCAGGGATTCCCTCTGCTCAAGGGATACACATTGATCCCTGTGCCTCATTCTCCTTTCCGAGTTGTGCTGAAGCAGGGCGCCCTAGAGGTGAGTCTTGATTACGTTTTCAAGGGGAGGTATTGCCGGGACAATGTGTCTACATGTATCTGATAATCAGGTATGATTCCCGGGTACATTTATTGGGGAACAGGTAACTCTGGACCCCAACTTCCTACGCACATTGGAACAACGGTTCCTCAACCTCCCCCCCACCCCCCTTGAAACTCCTACACCAGCAATCCCTGCTTGATTGCATGCCCAGAAAGGGAAAAACACAAAAAAAGGTTTTTATAACAAAGTTCAATGCAATAATAAGTGTTACTGGGTCCAAGAGCTAACTCTCTTGGACCCTTATACACGGAGCAGGGGGTAACCAAACGGGCTTGACCTTTATTATATAGCCTGGTTACCCCCTCCCGTCACACACTCTCACTATCACTTCCTGTATCACGTGTATAATCCTGTTTTAGAAACTTCGTAATTTTTGGAATTTTACTTCATTTTTCAAGTTCTTCACTTTTTGGTTTTACGCTTTTTGGACACCCTCATGCTTTCATGTCGACATAATTGACCTTCACAAAAATGAAAATATTATGCTGTCTTCGGAGCTGAACCACATTAATTACGACTCTGTTGACCCCCATCTTCCTGAGATATCGCCTTAGGGGGTGCTGTTATCTCCTACTCAGGTTTAGTTGTTCCATCACATGGGCAAATAGGAAGCTATGACATCATAGGCAGCTTCCTATTGGTCCATGTGACCGAGGGCTTTAAACCTGAGCAGGAGATACCTCCTTAGGGGATGCCGGTATCTCAGGAAGCAGGGGGTTCCCGGAGCCGAAATTAATGTGGACCTGCAACTTCTAGGCGGTGCCTTACCCAAGGTACACCTAGGGGACAGCCCTGAGCTGCATGTAATAAAACAGTGTATAATAAAAGTTTCACCTGTTCTTGTTGACCTAAATGATTTCCTGTCGTGATGAAACATTTTACAGGCAAGGGATTTTCCAGAAGGAATATTGCCATGGGGTTTAATAGTTCGTTAAAAAAGGTTCAGAATTCAGAGAATTGTGACCACATGTACTGTATATTGCTTGGTGCGGGAATTTTTTTTACATTTTTTAATTTTGAATACATATTTTTTGGGTGCTTAGAGAGATGGGGACCTAAAATTGGATCGTTGGACAGAATCCGCCAATGCTTATTAAAAATCTTTTGTACTGTAATTAGTAATGAATGGAACGGTGAGATTTTGCATTGCTTGTGATTCGGACTGGTTAGTTATATACTGTGAATCCATTTTAGTCAGCAGATAGCAAAAGAGATTTTATCATTCACATTTTTTTTAAAGCTTGGTCTAACAGTTTAGATGCATAGGCGCCTATTTAAAAATGTGGCATATACATTTTTAGCATAAGTGTTGATGTCAGAATCCAGACTTCAATTCCTGTTGACAAAGTTGAGAAAAAAGTACATTATGGGGGGGGGGGGGGGTCTGACGTAAACAGCACTGGGATCTGAGCAGCCATTTTAAGTCAGCATCCATCTTAGGTGCCTGATATTGTCATCCATTTTGTCTATTGTCTGCATGAGTGTTGGTATGAAAAGTTAGGTTTAAAAGACACATATTTTCTTCTTTCTGGTCCTAAGTTTTAAGTGATAATAAGCCTTTCAGCTAACCACAAGACCTTGGAGATGGGAGAAATGCGCCACTGTTATGAAAATAAAATATAGATAACAGGCACATCTCGCATTCAGGGGGAGGTTCCCATGGTCAAATACACCCTTTCCCAGAAATCACATATATAGAGAAAAGGTCACTTGCTTGAATAATAGTATGAATCTTACAGTTATGTTATTAACTCAATGTTCATATTCATATTTTGTTTATCTTATACGCTTATGTAATGACGCACACGCCACCTCATAAAGGGGGCGTGGGCTTAGTAGTTTTGGTATAAATATGGCTTGTAGGCCAATATGTCGAGGGGGAAGTTTTATTTTGAAACTTCCTTCTATGTGTGCATATGTATGCGAAATAAACTCATTTGTTATTCTGCAATAATCCTCAGATGTGTTTCCTTATTCACGCTTTTCACACTATTAAGTCTCATAAATTGCCCATATAGAATGTTAAATGATTAGCATCCACCACATAATTTTTTTAGGGGTAACACATCTGCCAGGCCCATCTTCTAGGTGCCACAAGTATAAAAATTCAATTTTAGAAACCATCGTTTTTAGAGTTATAAATTAGGTTAAAATCATTTGTATTTGTGAAACTTAAAAATTCAATAAAAGAGTTCTTCTCACCTTTCCAAACAATTAAAATGTCGTCAATCTATCTCTTCCATAAAAATGGGTTATTTTGCCATATTGATCCATTCTCTCTGCTATCCATATAAAGATTAGCGTAGCTTGGAGCAAAAAGTGTCCCCATCGTGGTACCACATGTTTAAAGATTAATCTGACCTAAGAAAAGGAAATAGTTATAATTCAGTATAAAACTGATACTACTATCCAGAGTAAAATCCCTAGAATAACTGTTTAAAATAGGATCGTTAAACAAAAATTCCTTAATCGCATTAATAACCTTATGTGCAAAAAAAGGTATAAAAAATCCTGAACATCACGTTGCCCATCGGTAATTCTCTTCACATGTTTCTGTAAAAAGTAGCCCACATAGCGCATTTATCGCAATATTAGAGAGTTTATTCCGGATATAATTGACCTCCCTGGGGTATCTACCAACCTCGTATGAATTTTGAGGAGATGACAAAAGATGGGGATCCTAGAATGGTAATAAAATAAAAAAATAAAAATCACTCATTTTAAAACTCCCTTTTTAAAAACACCTTAAATAAAATGTGTAACTGCTTATCATGTAAAGAGGTGGCATCGTTATTCAAATGGGAGTAAGCATTTTTATCACATAATAATCTGAGTGCCTCATTTTCATAACCAGTTCTATCCTGTAGTACCACTCCACCCCTTGTCAATGGACTTTGCCTGACCTTGTGATCTGTGGCGAGGGGAAAGTACTCTCTGGTAATATGGGACTATTTGGGACTCCTTTATACCGGAAACCTGGGATTCTGTTTTTGGAGTGGTATCCTACACCAAAGCCTTGGACGGAACACCTGATGTGACACTGATGACCAGGAGGATCGACCGTGCCCTTGTGAGAGGGGCCAACCTACCTGCATGAGACAACCGACGGCATGTTTCCAGTCCGGACCAACTACCAGCCTGGTGTTCGGTAACTCATGTCTTGTCACATGATATGCCCTATTTGATCTAATTTGATGTACGCAGAATACTCACCTTTTAATGTTTTTTTCATTTAACTAAAATTTATTTCACTATGAGTGTTTTGCGCTGTGTCTTTTTTGTCTTTTAACCACCCCCTTATCAGCTTGTCCGATTATTAGTTCTTGGTTTTGTATCAATCGTTTTGATGCTCAATTTTCATTTGTACTTACATTTTGTTTGAAACAAAGCGTCCCTTCTGTAATTACTGAATTAATTACTAACCACCTGATAGGTCTTGATAAACATCCCTTCGCGTTAGCCGGATAACATTTGGATTGAAGTTTAAAATTGGTATGTTGTGAAGTTTCTACTATCATGACATCTTTAGATATAGGAATTTTGTCAGAGCCAATAGTCTTTAAGAGAGAGGCATTGTTCTTCATGTCCTGTCTCAAAAAATGTGGTTTTAGCGTTAAATTCCTAGTAAACCTTTGTAGGTCTGTGAACAGTGTTTGGTCCACAAGAAGGGAAGAAATAGTCCCTTACTTCACATTTTTGTTTGATTTTCGATTAACTGAACTGAGGAAAGGTTAAAGATACCCTTCCTCTTACTTCTCATAACTCTTTAGAGGTTCCCTTCTTTTTTATTTGAGGGCCCTCCCTCTCATGCCTCTTCTAAAGGGAATCTTGTTAATCCTAGGCTTGGCTTCATTTTGAGTTTCTCCCGTGTTTGTGAGGTCCATTCGCTGCTCAAATGGTTCATTGATGCTAAAAAAAAAGATTTTGGGGGAAGTAGAGGAAGCACCATGGGATTGTAAAGGAGGAATCTGGTACTTAATCCAATTGATCTCCCCCTAGACTACACTTAGGGTTGGGGGGTGGGGGGATCAATTGGACTTTTATCTATTAATACATTTTGCTATAATTTTTGGTGTTTTCTTACCAAACATCTGTAGCCATGTATAAAAATGGTATACAGCTCTTTCTCATGCTGGCAATAAAGCCTGGTAAGTATGCAGGATTGCCAGCAACAATCATGGAGGTTTGCCCTCACAACCTGGTGAGGTGTCATATGTACACAAGGGGAGTGGTAACATGCTCTGTGTCCACCGTTAGTGACACAAGAGGTGTGGCTGTTTTCTGAGTCTATATAAGACACAGCACTGCCAAAAGTTAGTGTGTTAGTCAGGGGTTCAGTTATGATTAAGTTCTGGAGGTCTGCAGCAGTTAAGGCTGTCAGATATAATTAATAGTTGACATACACTGTGTTCAGGGATCTGACACAGGTGGTGATCTCCCTTAGGGGAGAGGTGATCCAACTCCATTGAGAGAGAGAAGGAACTTCTGAGAGGGATGCACTTCACCAAAATGAGCGGCTAGACCGACCGCTATGAGGGGCAGTCTGCCTGAACGTGCAATAAAGATGCCCAGTTTCACAAGACCCTTGCTGTGTGTGAGTGAAGTTCTTACACAGAAGGAGGCACCCATCAGACACTTCTCCCTGCAGCCGCAGAGATCCTGATGGGGTGGAGGCGCTGCATCGGATGTGAGTAGGACTCAGATAACACTACCTCAGATGCCTGTCGTGCTGATATCCCCATACCAACCCAGCGGGAGACTCAGGAGTCCTGTAAGCCAGCAGGTGCACCACACACTATACATACATGTAATGGGGCCAGTAGACCACAGGGGCCAATATGAGATTGGGTGGGGGCTGAGAAACCGTTACACATCTAATACAGTATGTACGTGGCATTGAAACATGACTTTTTAATATGACTTTTTATTATTATTATTGAGATTAAAATCATTTGTCTGAGGAGTAACATTATTTTTATTTGACCCATAATTTTGTTCTCTTTTAGAATTTGTAAAACCTTTTTTGTGCAGGAAAATAACGAGATGAATCATTAAGTTGACCCTTTTCAGCAAACCTGTTGCATTTTTTTCTGTCTCTTTTCAATATGGTCTGTTCTGTCTCTTAGAAATGTCTCATGCTTAATTTTTACTGTTTCTTGTTCCCAGCGTGTTCTAATTTAAGTTTAAGACCGTGCTCTATTAAAGAGCAATCTTTGTGTTTCACCTGTGGTTCTAAGTGGTTTACTGTCTCATTCATTTGTTCTAATTAATTTAACATTATGTTCCTTTCTGTCGGGGACATATCTAGTTACAGTAGCTTTCCCACTCCCACAGTTCCCTTGTTTGCCCAGCAGGTGTGCTGCTGCTCTTGTCTTCTCCGGGATTTGCTCCGCTGTCTTCTCTTAGGTCTCTTGTTTCCTGTCTTCTGCTTTGCCTTTGTTTTGTGTTCTGGTGACTCTTCTCTGCCATAGACTTATTCCCTGTTTCTGATTACCTGTTCGGTGTATCCAATTTTTTTGTTTTTTTTATAACTTAAATTTTTATTGAGTTTTACAGATGTAATATACAACAGAACAAGACATATAAGTTGTAGTATGTGTACATGAAATATAAACTTATAACATATATTGGATGCGTCCGCCCGTTTTTTTCGAGCCCTACTGGACCGGACGGCGTACCATAGTCTAATAGATTAACTGAACAAGTTTTTGGATGTCGTTGATTATTCAAGATATGTCATTGATCACATACATACACGAAACGAAATGGAAAGAAAGAAAAAGGGGAAACAAAAAAAAAAAAAAAAAAAGAGGGAGTAGGTGGGGAGGGAAGGGAGAGGGGGGAGGCATCTTGGATGGTAGCTGTGGCATAACCCCAGTCTTCAAATGTAGCGATCTAGGCTGTGGTCAAGCGCATTGTAAGCGGGTCGACTTTTGATGTCCCTGTGGTGATTCGGGGGTGCAATAGGACCTGGACCTGTGACTCAAGGTTGGGGGGTAGTTACCCCCTCCCGAGGAGAACGCATCTGTTTCTATCCTAGCCAAATTGATTCTCTCTCGACTCCTGGGATATCCGTCTGGGCCAGCCAAGGCGTCCAGACATTTAGAAAATTGGTGCCAGTGTCGTTAACTAAGCTCGTTAACTTCTCCATCTGGCAGATAAACCATATTCGATTCTGAATCTTTGGGATATTTGGGATGTCTGGGCGTTTCCATAATGCTGCGATCTCGCGCCGCGTGGCTAGTGCAAAATGTGCAATTAGTTTATTACTTGCTTTGGTAAGACCCGTTATTGGTCTGTTCAAAAGGAATAGCCATGGGTCCGGTGGTATTTCTAGGTCGAAGATCCTCTGTATCCAATTCCTGATTGATTCCCACAATGGGGAGATCCGCGGACAGGACCACAGCATATGTAACAGGTCTGCTGTTCCCCCGCACTGTCTCGGGCACAGTGGGTAGGAACCTGGCACGAACCTTGATAATCTCAGTGGAGTGAGATACCATCTCATAAGGACTTTATATGCGTTCTCCTTGAGAGTGGAGCAAATGGAGCTCTTTGCTGTGGCTAAAAAGATAGCCGTCCACTCCTCATCCTCAAGGGTCTCTCCGAGATCCTTTTCCCATTGGGATCTGAAGGAGGGTGTTTGTTGTCCCTGTACAGCAGAACCGACCACCTCCCCGTATAACTGTGAGATAAGTCCCTTAGTGTCTGTTTCTGCCAGACAGAGCATTTCGAATTAAGTTAATGGGGGATAAGGAGCTGATTTATTGTAAAACGCTCTAATCTGGAGATATCTAAAAAATTCGGAGTGGGGCATATCTTTTTCTAGTCTGATGTGATCGAACGTTTTGACCTTCCGGTCATAACCCTCCAGGTCTTTAATTCGTTTATAACCTTTTTTGCTTCCAAATTGAGACATTACTACCTATTAGGCCCGGAGCGAACTGAGGATTGTTCCATAAGGGGGTCATCATGGTATGTTTTGATGTGAGGGAATGCCTCATCTTATTTGCCTCCCAAACTGTCAGTGAGTTGGTCATCGAGGAAAGCGGCGTGGTAGCGAATTTACGCGCTGTTTTGGGCATCCAAATCAAGTTGCGGAGTTCCAATGGGGTAAATGCCGCGCTTTCTAGCTCGACTCAGCGTTTTGAATTTGGGTTGGATTGCCATTGGACAATTTGGCTTAATTGTGCCGCTTTGTAGTATGATAACAGACAGGGCACCGCTAGCCCAACCGCCAGAACGGGTCTTTTCATATTCAATTTGTTTACTCTCGGTTTTTTCCCTCCCCATATGAAATTAGATATCTCAGATTGAAGTGAGAGCAGATCCCTCAATTTGAGAGGTATAGGCAGTGTTTGGAAAAGGTAAAGGATACAGGCGAGTAAATTCATTTTAACGCTATGTATCCTGCCTATCCAGGAAATTCTCTGGGAGGTCCATCTACGTAGATCAGATTTTAGAGTCCGAATCAGATTGGGATAATTTGCTTTATAAATGCTAGCAGGATCTTTAGTAATGTGGACTCCCAGGTATTTGACACTCTTCTTTCGCCAATTGAATTTGAAATTCAGTTGAAGTAATTTCTCAGTATATCTAGGGAGGTTGCTACTCAGCGCCTCAGATTTGGACTGATTGATTTTGAACCCTGAGATCCTCGAGAATCTGTCTAACAGGTCAAAAAGGTTTGGCAGGGAGGTGAGGGGTTTTGTAACAATCAAGAGGATGTCATCTGCGTACAGGGCCGCTTTGTGAGATTGTGCATAAGCGCTCAACCCTGAGATGTCTGGGTTGCCTCTGATCTGTGCCGCCAGTGGTTCAATGCATAGGGCGAATAAGAGGGGCAAAAGTGGGCAACCCTGTCTCGTGCCACTCTTTATTTGGAATGGCAGAGAGGGGTATCCCTGATGTATGACCCTGGCGGTAGGGCCTGAGTAAAGCACTAAAATCGCCTCACTCATCTGATCTCCAAAGCCGAATGCCGCAAGCGTCTCTTTCAGATAAGGCCAGTCTATCCTATCAAAAGCTTTTTCAGCATCCAGACTTAGTAACATACTTTGGGTGTTTGTTTTATTAGCCAATTCTATCAGATCAATAAATCGTCGGGTATTATCCGCTGCCTGCCTGCCTTTAATAAATCTGACTTGATCTGGGTGTACAAGTCTGGGTAGGACAGGGCAAAGTCTGTTGGCCAGTAATTTGGCGTACAGTTTGATGTCTGTGTTAATTATTGCGATTGGCCTGTAGCCTTTACAGTCCAGCGGATCCTTACCAGGCTTATAGATTAGAGATATGGACGCCTGCAGCATTTCCCTGGGGATGGGAGCTCCCGCTAAAATTGCGTTAAACACCTGGAGCAGTCTTGGGGCGAGCAGTTTGACAATTTTTTTGTAATATAACCCCGAAAAGCCATCCGGCTCAGGAGCCTTTGATGGTTTCAGCTCTTTGATAGCCTGTGAGAGCTCCTCAATAGAGAAATCTGCCCCAAGGGCCACTCTGTCCGTAGCCGTCAATCTCCTTAGCTTTGAGCTGGCCAGGAAATCTCGCAAGGCCCCGCTCGTTTTAGGATTATGGGCCACCTTCTCCCCATTATATAGAGATTCATAGAATGAACCGAACTTTTCAACTATTTTCATTGGGTTGGCTGAGGTGGACCCGGATTTTAGGCGTATGGCTGGGATGTTATATTTCGACTGCCTGTCTTTGAGCATACGCGCCAGCATTGTGTCCGGTCTGTTTGCCTTTTCATAAAATTTCCTCTTTGACCAACTCAATGAATTCTCAGCTCTTGAGGTCAAAATTAGGTTTAATTCAATTTTGGTGTCTTTGATTTCTTGTAGGGATTGGGGGTCTGGACTATTTTTGTGTTTTAAGGAGAGGGAGTGTAATTTAGATTGGAGTGTGACAATTTTGGCATCTCTTTCCTGTTTTCTTTTGGCCGTAAGATTAATTAGTGTGCCTCGTAGAGTTGCTTTATGAGCTTCCCACAATGTGAGGTGGGAGTTGACTGATCCTAGATTAAGATGGAAAAATTGTTTGATTTCATTACCAATGGCCTCACACATCGAGGGGATTTTTAGTATAGATTCATTGAGTTTCCAATTCGCTCCTGGTCTAATGGCTTGAATATTATTGCACCTTAGCTCGATCGGCGCATGGTCCGACCACGAAATATCGGGAATCCCAGCTAGGGAGACCATAGGAACCAGTTGGCAGGATACAAAAAAAGTAATCTATTCTGCTGTATGAGCCATGAGGATGGAAGTAAAACGTGTAGTCTCTGTCCGTCGGGTGCAACTCTCTCCAAATGTCAGTTAATTGATTAGCTTTGAGGCCCAGATGGAGAGAGAGCCCCGCTCTTCTGTTATCTGCACCCGTCCCTCCTGATCTGTCTATATGCGGTTGCATGACCATATTGAAGTCGCCCGCGAGCAGGACAGTCCCCTTAGCTGTGTGATTTAGAATCTTAAAGAAATGATCGAAGAAAGATGCGTCCTGCTCGCAAGGGGCATAGACCGATGCCAAGGTGACAAATTTGCCTCGGATTGCTCCAGTAATAATTACGTAACGGCCGTCTGTGTCTCTTTTGGTGGATTGTAGGATGAACGGGGTCTTATTTCTAATCAAAATAGCTACTCCCCGTTTTTTGACGGAGGCTGAAGATAGAGAGTTCTCCCAGGTTTACCTATCTAGGAATTTGGGTGTATTTTGTCTACTAAAATATGTCTCCTGTAGTAGTAGGATATCTGCTTGTTTTCGTTTATAAAGTGATAGGGGAGCCCCTGCTGCTGCCTCATTAAGTTGATATGAACGGTGAACGGTGCTTTGGGTAAACAATGAATAGGTAGAGAGGATAGAGAAGAACCCAGTGTAGCACTCGAGTTCACCCTCTGGTGATTAGTGTATGATTTAAAATAAACTTTATTGATTCAACACATATATAAAATAATGGGTATTAAAATGACGTACTAGAGGTAGTGGGATCAAAATACTGACAGCCATAGGACTCGCAATCAATATGATAGGTGTCACCTGTTGTGTATGATGTCACACAGGAAACACAATCCTAATATAAAACCTCAGTGAGGGTAAGGTAGGGTTAATTTGACAATGTACTGTATCATCAGATCACAAAAGGCGGTGTGCATAAACCATAAGTGGTAATGGTGTGACTGGTGATAGCTGGTGTACTGAAACAAATATATTGTGCACCAGTAGGTATCAATATGCAGTCTGGTAAAGCTTCCTACATGTGTTATATATGTACACGCAGTGTTGAGTGGAGCTGTTCATAGGTAGCCCCCAGGGGTTCACAGGATAGGCGTATGATACCCTATAGTGACCTCTGCAACATGTCACCATTAATACTAATAGATAATGTGCATAGAGTGAATTGGTGGGCACTCTGATATGGCCAGCTATACACACTGATAATCACTGCATGTGGGGAAGTGGAGGCTGTGTACAGTGGTGATATGGCTTATTAGCAGTTTATAACAGCACATATCTTAACCAGACCGAAATAGTACTGAGTAGAGCAATAACCCTAATCCTATAACATAAATAGGAGGCTTTAGGTGTCCATCGGGGCACCAATAGCCTATGTAACAGCGCGGGCAGGACACCGCATTAACCCGCGATCGGAAGCATGAATGCGGAAGTAATTACAGCCCTGCGCGTGCACATGTGGAACCAGAGCCGACGCGCGCGTTTCGCGAGGGGCTTTCTCAAGGCGAAACAGTGATAGTTTACCAGATGATAGATGACCAGCTCCACACAACACTGCGTGTACATATATAACACATGTAGTGTTATGGAACAAGAGCCACATTTCTGACTCACCCCCCTCTCTCCTTTGCAGTTTCTGCCTGTCAGATTTTATTCCCAGCTGCATGGAGTCTGCAGACACATACTGTGCCTGCGTGGCTTGCAACAATGTTGCACTCCTTGCCTGCGAGCATGACATCAGTGAGCTGCTACAGCAGTCTCTGAGATCCTCACCAGAATGGACTAGTCTGCCCCCCCTCCTGTTTGTTCAGACATGGTCTGTCCCTAGACTATTCCTTTGCCCACACCGCACCTCACTTCCTCTTTTCAACCCTGGAGACAGTGAGTAAAAAACCTTTCTCTGTTTATAACCCTTGGTGAGGCCATCTCTTTTTACCGGTTCCTAACTAATAATCACCAATACACACTATCCACAAGCATCTGTACCCTGCTACCTTTTCCCAATAAAGTGGAGGAAATATTACAGGACTTGGAGTGATTTAAAAGGGAACTGTGTTAATGCTATCGGGAGCCATTCATACCAACGTGCCCTGGCTTCAGAATAGTAAAAAGAGGACCGTGTGCCTTGGGAAATACACACAGAGGAGCTGCTACCCACAGCCTTTATGCTAAAGATACAAGCGAGCAGCTTACGTAGCAAATAAATAAACAGCAGTCTCTCACCACATTGCACAAGCACGTTGCTACACAGAGCCACAAGCCTCTACACAGCAAACTACCACAGCTTTATGCAAAGACAGTGAGCAGCCTTACTTTGCTAATACTACACAAAGGAATCACACAGCAGCTACTACTCAAAGACTCTATGCTATACAGAATAGTCTCTGCACCCCAGGACAAGCAGCAGCTTCACTCTGCCAGACAGGGCAGCAAGCTTTATACAGCAAGCTGCGCAGCAGCCTTGCAACAAGCAGTGCTCCTCTCACAATTACTAACTGCCTTTTTTCTCTGCCTGAGTCCACCCGCTGCTCAGCCCCACAGTGAGGAGCCAACGGACACCTGTAAGTACAGCTACCCCAACGCTGCACGCTGCAGGACACCGCTCGGCATCATCTGAGACAGACGCCCATCGCTGACAAGGTAAAAGACCGCACGCCACACGCACTGGCAAAGGCCTACACACACCTACAGCATGGCAGAACTCAGAGCCTCACCAGACATCACGCAGGAAAGCGATCTCTCAGACACAGAGACCGCCGCGCAACTGCAACAGGCGCAGGCAGGCGCAAGGCCTAAACGGACAGTCACACTGACACAAAAGGCCCGCGAAAAATATGAGAGCGACATTGAAGCGCACCGCGCTAAATTAGAGTTGGCCTGGGAAACAACCACACTGGGAATACGCAATGTCACTAGTATTGGCAACTATGCGCAGCAGCTCGAGCAGGCAATAACGCAATTAAGGACTGATCACTCGCGTTATCAAGAGCTATCAGAGGCATACGTTACTTACCTGACCAGGGCCAACACCAGCGAAAGCCTGCAAGAAAGAGACTTACAGAGCAACATTGACCTGGCACGACACAGCCGCGTACGTACCACTATCACGGAGGCTGAGAGTAGGAGAAAGGACCTTTTGCTGGAAACCGCATCGCAGCGCTCAAGCACATCCAGACACTCATCAAGGTCAGCAAGATCAGCGCAGTCTAACGCGTCCAGCGCAAGCACAAACGCTACCAAGGCGCGAGCCGCCGCAGAGGCCGCACGTGCCAGGGCCGAATATAGTCGCAGAGAGGCAGCAGTAAGGGCAGAAAAAGCGCGCATAGAAGAGGAGGAGCAGAATGCCACTGCTACCGCTGCCGCTGCAAATGCCGCCGCTGCTGCTACCGCCAACGCCGCCGCTGCTACCGCCGCCGCCGCTGCCAATGCCGCCACTGCGCGTAGGAAAGCTGAATTTGATGCGGAACTAGAGGCGCTTAATCAAGAGAAGGAAGCCGCCGCCGCCATAGCCCAAGCTGAAGTCCTAGAAGCAGCCGCGCAACAGGATGGCGGGGAGCTACCGTACAGACGGATAGCCTCAGAGGATCCAGCCCAACGCACTGAAGACTACGTAAGGAGCCTCTTCAGTGTAAACACCAGCGCACCATCTCAACACGGAGGGAGCGACACCACAGACAACGAAGACTCGCTAGGACCACGAGGAGAAGACGCTGCTCCGCCAATGGCACACGCTGCCTGGGATAGCCACAGCCGCAACAGTGATCCACACGCCAGAGCGCACACGGATGCACCACAACAGGCTCGTAATCCAGGTACACCCACGCGGGAGAAAACAGCCCCTCACACTGGCCAGCAGCCATCACGCGTCCACGCCAAGGAAGAGGCGACCGCACAGACCGTCCCAGCAACTACCTCAGAACGGGGCAAACGCGCCGACGTCTCAGGTCTGACAGACATAGCCAAGTACATGATCCGGCGCGACTTGGTGCACGCAGGACTCATCAGCTTCGACGACCGCCCTGAGAACTACCGGACGTGGAAGTTCACGTTCAAAGACGCAATCGACAGCTTGGACTTCTCAGCAAGGGAAGAGCTCAACCTGTTAGTTAAGTTCTTGGGGAACGTATCCAGGGAGCAAGCGCAGAGACTTCGGACGGCAAACGCACATCAACCCCAAGTAGGTCTGGACCTAGTGTGGGAAAGGCTAGAAGAGACCTATGGCAGCCCTGAAGCAGTCGAGGATTCACTCTTCAAAAGAATCGAGAGCTTCCCCAAGATCACGAGTAAAGACTACTCGAAGTTACGAGATCTTGGAGACCTGCTGCAAGAACTGGAGTTCGCAAGGAAAGACCATTCCTTAATAGGTCTCAACGCCCTAGATTCAGCTCGTGGAGTGAGACCCATCCTGGAGAAGCTACCCTTCAACCTCCAAGAAAGGTGGCTTTCACAAGGTTCCAAATACAAAAGGGAGAAGCAGGTTGTCTTCCCCCCATTCTCATTCTTCGTGAGCTTCATCTGCGAAGCGGCAAAGACAAGAAACGACCCCAGCTTCGTCTTAGGGGCGCAAACCACATCCAGCGCCAGCCACCCGAGGAACGAAAGGTCAACAGCAAGGTGCAAGGACTCCAGAACACCCATCTCGGTCCACAGGACGGACGTGCCCCCTACGACCCACGCGAGTCCCAGCCAGACGGCCGACAGGGACAAAAAACCAAGGGACCTTAACAAAGAATGCCCTATCCACAAAAAGCCGCATCCACTTAACAAGTGCTTCGGATTCAGGATGAAACCCATAGAGGAGCGAAAGAACCTACTCAGGGAATGGGGAGCCTGTTTCAAATGTTGTGCTTCCACAACTCATTTATTCAAGGACTGCAAAGAAGCTATGAAATGCACAGAGTGCGATAGCGACAGGCACATAGCCGCTCTACACCCGGAAGCTATGAAGCCCAAAGCAAGCAAAGCCCCTAACCCTCCGACAAAGCAGGGCGGGGAGGAAGAAGTGGGAGACACACCCCCCCCGACGTCAGTAGCATCCAAATGCACAGAAGTATGCGGAGAAGGAGACGACGGTAGATCTTGCTCTAAAATATGTCTGGTAGCAGTGCACCCAGAGGGACAACCCCAAAGAGCCAAACGGATGTATGCAATCATCGACGACCAGAGCAACCGATCGCTGGTCAGGTCAGAATTCTTCGATATGTTCGGCATACAAGACAGTACCTCTCCTTACACTCTCAGAACGTGCGCAGGGCGAATGGAGACTACAGGGAGAAGAGTGAATGGCTACACCATATGCTCAATAGACGGCAAAGTGAGCATGCCCCTTCCCACACTCATCGAGTGCAATCACATGGCGGAAGATAGGACTGAGATCCCCACGCCAGACGTGGCGCGACACCATCCCCATCTAAAAACCATTGCCGATCATATCCCACCACTAGACGAAGATGCCCAGATCCTGCTGCTACTTGGCAGAGACATCATGAGAGCACACAAGATCCGCGAACAGCGAAATGGGGACCACAACGGCCCAAGCGCTCAAAGGCTCGATCTAGGATGGGTGGTAGTTGGAGAAGTATGCATAGACAGGATACGAGGACCCGACAACGTAGGCGCCCTACATACGAACTTGTTGGAGAACGGTCGTATATCCCTCTTCAAACCTTGTCCGAACCACTTTCAGGTCCACGAGAAGCTCGAGACTAAAAGGAACTATGGAGACGCGCCTGTAGCAAGAAAATACCCCAACGACCTAGGGAGTACAGTGTTCCAGACAACAAAGGACGACGACAAACAGGCGCCATCAATGGAAGACAAAGAATTCTTGAGGTTAATGGATAAGGAGCTCTTCAAGGACGAATTGGGCAGTTGGGTGGCCCCACTACCTTTCCGCTCGCCAAGAAGACGCCTCCCAAACAACAGAGACCATGCTATGTCTAGGCTCTCTTCGCTCCGCCGCAACCTACAAAGGAAACCGGAGACCAAGGAACACTTTGTGGCCTTCATGCAAAAAATCTTCCACAGTGGCCATGCAGAGTCGGCGCCCCCACTGAAAGAAGGCGAAGAATGCTGGTACCTCCCGTCGTTTGGCGTCTACCACCCCCAGAAACCTGGCCAAATCCGAGTGGTATTCGACTCCAGCGCCCAGCATCAGGGAGTCTCCCTAAACGATGTTCTCCTCACCGGGCCGGATCTGACAAACAGTCTTCTGGGAGTGCTGATCCGCTTCCGCAAGGAACCTATCGCCGTAACCGCAGACATTCAACAGATGTTCCACTGCTTCCTTGTGCGAGAAGACAACCGTAACTACCTAAGATTCCTGTGGTACCAAGATGACGACATAGAAAAGGAAATCACGGAGTACCGCATGAAAGTACATGTCTTCGGGAACAGCCCATCACCTGCAGTGGCAGCCTACGGCCTCAGAAGAACGGCCCAAGACGGGGAAGCAGAGTTCGGGAAAGACGCCAGGAGCTTCGTCGAAAGAGACTTCTATGTGGACGACGGATTAAAATCAGTTCCCACCGAAGATGAAGCCGTAGATCTACTCAAGAGGACACAAAAGATGTTAGCAAAGGCCAACCTAAGGTTGCACAAAATAGCTTCCAACAGTGCCACAGTGATGAAGGCGTTCCATGCAGATGATCAAGCACCAGATCTCAAGAATTTGGATCTGGGGACCGACACGCCTCCCATACAGCGGAGCCTAGGGATAAGCTGGAACCTTAAAACAGACACCTTTACGTTCCAGGTAGCCATCGAAGAAAAACCCTTCACACGTCGCGGAGTCCTGTCCACCGTTAACAGTCTCTACGACCCGCTAGGATTCGTGGCTCCTGTCACTATACAAGGGAAATCCCTCCTCAGAGAAATGTCCTTCGAAAAACAGGAATGGGACACCCCACTACCTCCAGAAAAACGGAAAGAGTGGGAAACGTGGAAATACTCCTTGAAGGCCCTCGAGCAACTTCAAATCCCACGCCCCTATTCACCTATATCTCTCACCGCCGCACACAGCAAAGAGCTTTGCGTGTTCTCAGATGCCTCCACCAAAGCTATAGCAGCGGTGGCCTACCTAAAAACCACGGACGTGGATGGAAGTTGCCACATCAGGTTCATCCTTGGCAAAGCTAAGCTGGCGCCACAACCCGACCATACTATACCCAGACTAGAGCTGTGTGGTGCAGTGTTAGCAGTAGAACTGGCGGAGCTTATCGAGAATGAGATGGACAGCAAACCAGATGCCGTCAAACTCTACACAGATAGCAAGGTGGTACTGGGATACATCTACAATAAGAAAAGGAGATTCTACGTATACGTAGCTAACCGCGTAGAAAGAATCAGGAAGTCAACCCAACCAGAACAATGGCACCACGTGCCCACAGAGCAAAATCCCGCAGATCACGCCACCAGATCAGTACCCGCATCTCAACTGCAGAATACGTCGTGGCTCACAGGACCAATGTTTCTTGCGCAGCCTGCGGAAACGCTACCAACCCCAGTTGACGATTTTGGACTCGTGGATCCCGAAAAGGATACGGAGATAAGGCCCCCACAAGTATCCGTGGTACTCACCAATGTATCGCACAAAAACGCATTCGGATCACATCGATTCCAACGCTTCTCAAGATGGACGGCCCTTCTGCGAGCAGTAGCCCATCTCGGGCATATAGCCTCCACCTTCCGTCAGACATCAGATGGTAAAACTACCGGCTGCCACGGCTGGCACATCTGTAAAGAGCTGCGCACCGTAAAGGAAATTACAAAGGCTAAGGAAACTGTTCTGAGTCATGTTCAAAGGGAAACATATGCGGAAGAGATCAATTGCATTCGCGGAAAGAAGAGTGTTAACAAAAACAGTCCACTTTGGAAGTTGAATCCCTTCATCGACAACGACGGCCTCATGAGAGTAGGAGGCCGCCTCAATAAGTCCCAACTGAGCAGGGAGGAAAGCAACCCTCTTATCATCCCTGGCCGGCATCACATCGCCACTTTGTTGGTGCGCCACTACCACGAACAAGTCATGCATCAGGGACGACACTTCACCGAAGGCGCCATTAGGGCGGCGGGCATTTGGGTCGTTGGCATGAAAAGGTGCGTGGCCAGTAATCTCCACAAATGTGTTAGGTGCCGAATGCTGAGAGGCAAAAGCCAAGACCAAAGGATGGCGGATCTACCTGTCGACAGACTTAATACAGAACCCCCCTTTACCTATGTAGGACTTGATGTATTTGGGCCCTGGATGGTCATCTCGCGTAGAACTAGGGGCGGACTAGCAAACAGCAAACGTTGGGCGGTACTCTTCACCTGCATGAGCACACGAGCTATACACATCGAGGTTATAGAATCTATGGATGCTTCAAGCTTCATAAATGCCCTCAGAAGGTTCTTTGCCGTCAGAGGACCAGTTAAACAAATACGCTCGGATTGTGGCACCAATTTCGTTGGAGCATGCAAGGAATTACAAATGGACACTAAAGACAATAGAAACAATAGTATCCAAAGATACCTGCGCGACCAAGAGTGCACGTGGACATTCAACCCCCCTCACTCCTCTCACATGGGCGGAGCATGGGAACGCATGATCGGAGTGGTTCGGCGTATCTTGGATTCTATAATGCTAAAAACCGATCTGACTCGACTCACTCACGAAGTGCTAACCACATTCATGGCCGAAATATCAGCAATAGTCAATGCTAGGCCCTTGATCCCAGTGTCAACAGATCCAGAATCGCCAAGTATTCTGACACCAGCAATGCTGTTAACCCAGAAAGTAGGGAACATCTCCACACCAGTCGAAAACTTCCATTCTAAGGATATGTACAAACGACAGTGGAGACAGGTGCAGTACTTGGCCAACACATTTTGGGACCGCTGGAGACGCGAGTATCTGGTGACACTTCAAGAACGCCACAAATGGCAAACAGTAAAACCAGATATCCAAGTGGGGGATGTGGTCTTGTTGAAAGATAAACAGGTGGCAAGAAATGAATGGCCCATGGGACTTATAATAAGAACTATCCCAAGCGAAGACGAAAGGGTTCGCAAAGTGGAAGTACGAGTGGCCCAGAATGGGATCGTTAAAACCTTCCTAAGACCCATTACAGAGACTATCCTTCTAATGCCCAAATCGGACTGTGATGGGGAAAAACTGGTCACCAGTGTCGTGGACTTTTAAGAGACATTGTGGTGCATCAAGCTAACCAAGAGCTACGCACCCACCTGGCTTCCCTTACTGGAAGGCCTGGCCAAAGGACTTTGATGCCAGTGGTACCAGCCGGTAGCACATTGCTATGGAAATATGGAGCTTTGCAGTATATTGTTATGTTGTATGTATTGCACATATGTTCCACATAGCTTGCCATATAGTGGTATCTACAGATACCAGACGGGGAGTGTTATGGAACAAGAGCCACATTTCTGACTCACCCCCCTCTCTCCTTTGCAGTTTCTGCCTGTCAGATTTTATTCCCAGCTGCATGGAGTCTGCAGACACATACTGTGCCTGCGTGGCTTGCAACAATGTTGCACTCCTTGCCTGCGAGCATGACATCAGTGAGCTGCTACAGCAGTCTCTGAGATCCTCACCAGAATGGACTAGTCTGCCCCCCCTCCTGTTTGTTCAGACATGGTCTGTCCCTAGACTATTCCTTTGCCCACACCGCACCTCACTTCCTCTTTTCAACCCTGGAGACAGTGAGTAAAAAACCTTTCTCTGTTTATAACCCTTGGTGAGGCCATCTCTTTTTACCGGTTCCTAACTAATAATCACCAATACACACTATCCACAAGCATCTGTACCCTGCTACCTTTTCCCAATAAAGTGGAGGAAATATTACAGGACTTGGAGTGATTTAAAAGGGAACTGTGTTAATGCTATCGGGAGCCATTCATACCAACGTGCCCTGGCTTCAGAATATGTAGGAAGATTTACCAGACTGCATATTGATACCTACTGGTGCACAATATATTTGTTTCAGTACACCAGCTATCACCAGTCACACCATTACCACTTATGGTTTATGCACACCACCTTTTGTGATCTGATGATACAGTACATTGTCAAATTAACCCTACCTTACCCTCACTGAGGTTTTATATTAGGATTGTGTTTCCTGTGTGACATCATACACAACAGGTGACACCTATCATATTGATTGCGAGTCCTATGGCTGTCAGTATTTTGATCCCACTACCTCTAGTACGTCATTTTAATACCCATTATTTTATATATGTGTTGAATCAATAAAGTTTATTTTAAATCCTACACTAATCACCAGAGGGTGAACTCGAGTGCTACACTGGGTTCTTCTCTATCCTCTCTACCTATGTTTTCGTTTATAGTCTGAGAATGCTAGCTTCCTTTTTGTGGGATTGTTGAAACCCTTAACATTGTGGGATATCAATATTAAAGCCATAACTGAGAGTTTGTGTGTAGTTGCAACTTAATATTCGACCACTCACCCAATGAGTCTTCATTTGGACTGCGCATGACCATGACTGGACCCAGTACCAGAGCTAGAACCTCCTGTTCGCATTTCAGTTGGTCCCTCCAGCTGTGTGGAGAGGGGGGGTGGGTGGCAAGACAGAACACAGGAAAGTACAAAAGGAAAAAAAATTATATTAAACCAAAGAAACAGAACACAAAAAACACAAAAAACATAAAATATTTATTATTTTATAATATTTATTATAATAATTGTATAAAAACACAAAAAACACAAAATATTTATTATTTTATAATATTTATTATAATAATTGTATAAAAACACAAAAAACAAAATAAGAGCCCGACTCGGGGGCCCCCGAGTGCGGCTCTTCTGCCCATGGGAGAATGCAGCTGCCCCAGCGATCTTATTCTGCCGGGGGCTGCTCTCCCTGGGACTTGAAAGCGATCCCTTCTCTTCCATGACCGACAAGAGAAACACGTGTGTGCCGAAATGCGGAATCCCACCGGCGCCTGTTTGTATATCTGTATATAGCAGCGATCTTTCTGCTCGGCTAGAGGTTGGGAACTATAACGAGGATCAGAACAAAAGCAACGTTAGCGAACTTCCCCCCCAAACTTGAACGCAACTCTTGGGGGTAACGTTATAAACCGTGTAAACTATCTAAACGATTAACAGATGTAGTGAGAACAACCTTTACCCTGGCTGGGAATTTGCAGTGACCCGCCCCTATGTTTAATGTCCCCCACCCTTACATCAATTGCCCTTAGGGTGCTGCTGGTAATTATCTACAGTAGGTGATTTAATCCTTGCTATTATAATCCTCTTTTTATCTTCCTTCCCTTATCCAGCTCTTCCCCTCCTTGCCCCCCGCTCTTCCCCTCCTTGCCCCCCGCTCTTCCCCTCCTTGCCCCCCGCTCTTCCCCTCCTTGCCCCCCGCTCTTCCCCTCCTTGCCCCTCGCTCTTCCCCTCCTTGCCCCTCGCTCTTCCCCTCCTTGCCCCTCGCTCTTCCCCTCCTTGCCCCTCGCTCTTCCCCTCCTTGCCCCCCGCTCTTCCCCTCCTTGCCCCCCGCTCTTCCCCTCCTTGCCCCCCGCTCTTCCCCTCCTTGCCCCCCGCTCTTCCCCTCCTTGCCCCCCGCTCTTCCCCTCCTCCTCTTCCCCTACGCCCTCTTCCCCCCTCTTCATCCCCCATGTCCTTCCCCCCCCTCTTCATTCCCCATGTCCTCCCCCCCACTTCATCCTCCCCCCCCTTCATCCCCTCTGTCCTCCCCCCTCTCTTCATCCCCCCTGCCCCCCTCCCCCACTTCAACCTCCCCCCCCTCTTCATCCCCCCTCCACACTCCTCCTTATCTGGAGGTTATCAGGGGGTACCGGGGACTCCACGGGGGCAGAGTCGTCCCCCCCCCCCCGGGCCAGCTGATATTTATGCCTCCAGCTGGGTAGCCTCTGTTGTCCCGCCGCCGCGCTGCCCCCAGCACTGTACGCTTCGCTCCCTGGCCACCAGGCACCCTGCGCCTCCTCTTCCTGGTGCCTTCCGGCGCAGTGACGTCAGCCGTGAGTGCCGCTGTTCCTGGGACATGAGTCCAACTCTCGCGAGGAGACGGGGCCTCTCGCTGACGTCATCGTGGAAGCCCGCGAAGGGCAGAGGCAGTCTCGCGCTCCGCGAGGAAGGAGGGAGATAAGATGGCCGCCGTTCCGGATTTGCGTGCATGTCGTGGAGGGGGTCACCAAGGTATTTGTCCGTTGCCAGGGCTCAAGGGGGGAGATTTATTTCGGCCAGGCAGTTCTCATCACCGCATTTTAGGGGGTATAGTCCAGGTCTGTGAGGTAGTGATGCCCAATACAATCCTTTCAGGGGGAGCTGGCAGCTGACGTTGTAGCTCGAACCTCTGTGTGAGCGGTGCTAGCTCCGTTCCACGTGGGGGCTGGGAGGCCATCTCTAGCTGCCATAAGCCTAGGGGGGCTCAGGGAGGGCTCCGAAGCACCCACACGCTTGAGGAACTCTGCACCGCTGTCTGCGTTCTTGAGGGTGTGTGCTACCCCATTTTTTAGCATCAGCCGTGCACAGGGGAACAGCCACCGGTAGCGTATGTCCTGGTCCCTAAGAGCTCTAGTGACATGGGCTAGGGTGCGCCTTTTAGCTAGGGTAGCTGGGGACAGGTCCTGGAAGACTTGGAATTTGATCTGCTGAAATTCCATGACTTTGCTTTCCCTGGAAATTCTGCAGGTCTCCTCTTTGACCCGGTAATGGTGAAAGCGCATCACTATGTCCCTGGGGGGGTCTCCTTTTTGGGGTCACCCTCGTAGCGCCCGGTGGCATCTGTCTAAAATCAGATCCCCTGCAGTCTTGTCCGGGAAAAGGTGTTCAAGCCAGCTCGTTGCGAAAGCTTCAGGGTCAGTGAAAGATTCAGGTACCCCCCGCAATCTGATATTGCACCTCCGATCCCTGTTCTCGCCATCCTCTATTTTGTCCTCAAGGGTTCTGACCTGATCCATTAGTGTATGAACTTGTGTTTGGGTCTGTGTTAGAGCCCCTGCTGTCTCGTCCGACCTGGACTCCAGGGTCACAGTCCTCTTGCCCAGCGCATCCACGTCTTTTCTCAGAGCCCACAGCTCAGATTTAAAGAATTTTTTCATACTGGAACAAAATTCCTTCATGTCTTTGTGCCGCATGATGTCGTGATCCTCTGGTTCAGGCTCCTCGTCCGCAGTCTCCATCTCTGGGTCTGGGCAAGGTGGCGGGGCCTGGATCCCTGCTTTGCCTGTCTTTGCTGGTTCTTTACTTTTAAAGTAAGTGGTGACAGGTTGGTTCTTTTTCCTGAGAGCTTTGCCCGTTGCCATCTCTGTGTATTTAGGAACACACTCGTGGGGGAATAAGCAGTGATCGCCCGCTGCTGCTGCTATATTTTGAGCTAAAGGCACCGGTGGGAAAGGAGCTCTGCCACTAAGCTGCCATTCACCTCCCCGACACCATGTGATCTCTCGGTGTATCCTATTTTTGAGTTCCAGTTATAATTAAAGGTCCTTGTCTGTATACGGCTTGTCCGTCCTGTTCCTTATTCTAGCCCTGTTCCTACGTCCCAGTCCTGTCCCTGCCTCCTCACTGCCATGGCCTGACAATGCTACCTTGTAACCTGCCTCTGACCTGTCAATGCTACCTTGCTGCCTGCTTCTGACCTCTGCCGTGACCCGAAAACGATACCGTGATGCTTGCCCTGGACCCCTGCCTGTGACTCCCTACGCCTTCACTCACTCCCTGCTGTTCTGGCCACTGAGATCCATCCTGCACCTGGCGTCTCCTGACACTTTGGTAAATTAGTCTAATCAATTTGAACGAACATTCATCTACAATTGTATACCATTCCTTTGTACAATATGCATTATCCTTTGCAAAAGTGTTGTTTTTTTTTTCATTGTTAGCATACCTATTACTCTGTCACGCTGCGCTCACCACAAACAAGGCGGGACGACGGTGCTGAGGTGGGAATGGATATTACGCTACCCACAGCCACGGGGGCGCATCTGGAGTGTAGAGTAAGTCACAATAGCCGGGTTTGGGTTGGAGAGGTACGGGTCGTCGTTATAGTTGCCGGGAGAGATGTGGAGCGTTGCAGGTACTATTAGCCGGGTCCGGGATTGGGGAAAGCAGCGTCGTCGTGATCCATTTGCCGAGGTGGGGATGGAAGAGAGTAGAATGGTCGTTGGTCCGGATGCCGAGGTCGGGTCTGGAGAAGAGTGGATGGTCGTGGAAAGCCGGGTCGGTACACAGGAGGAAGCAGCAAGGCAAGACTGGACAAGACTGTGGAGCCAGAGAAGAGGTGAGTTCAACGCAACTAGAACTATGCTCAGCCAAAGTGCCAGTGGCACAGCTGAGCATATGTAGGCGAGAGCATCCAATGAGAGAAGAGCAGTGGAGGGTGTGTGTCCAGCAGAGACTGTGGTAGGTGGAGTGCAGATGCAAGGAGCACCTATAGGAGCAGGGAGGCAGGACTTAGGTGTTGGAGCGCGCCTCCGTGCACGTGACCGCGTGCGCACTATGCGTGCCATTGGTCGTTACTATGTAGGTGGCGCAGTCGTGCGTTAGTGCGGCGGCAGTTGGGCGGCATGGGGGGAGACGGGAGCAAGCGGAGGAGCCCGCGGTGGTGAAGGTGAGTGGGGAGCATGTCGACAATGGCGTGGCTCCCCGAGTCTCACATACTCGAAGTCAATGTATTTTTCTAGAGTTGCTTTATCCCACCAGAGTATGCTTTTTTTAAGCATAAGATTTTCCAGAGTTATGAAATTGTGCTCAAGAGAATTTTCTGAGCACAATTCCACTGATTGAGCATAAGAAACCCTATTTTCTGAACAAAGAAATCTAATTCTGGTGGCATAAAACACTAGAAGAATAAACATTGACTGCCAAATAGTACCAAGAGGGCCACGAATGGAAAAAAAAAACCCCACACTTTTAGAATGGCTAATGCACGTTTTACAAAAGAATAAAGTTGAAAATGACGATGCACTGCAAAAAACTCCAGGGCTAAAATGCAGATTCAGTTTACTGATAAGCCATTAAAAGGGGGCACAAACCCCCCCCCCCGCATGTTTCATATCCAAGGAAACCCCTGAGGAGGCATTGCAGCGAAACGTAGAGAGTATTTGAGCCAGTCGAGCTTCCGTAGCTGCCATTCGGAACGTAGTTTCATGTCACCAGGAAGTTTTGGGGCGACTAGGCACCTCTCCTTCGCTGTGGACGAATTGTCACCCTGACGCTTCCGGCTAAGGACTGACGAAATCAATTTACGTGCACTACACAAAGACACAAGTTCGTGAGTGTATCTTTGTTTCTAATATTGTAAAAAGCGTTGCTTGTCCCTGCCTTAAGGGATAAGGTACTGAAGAGATGTGATCCAGTGTATGTACTTTACTGCCAGTAAACCTCAGCCGTATCAACAACTGGTGTAGTTCTTGAAGCATGACATAGAGAAAAGAAGAAGTGTCCATGAGGTGCGTCCTGAAGCCTCAGGATCCTCTTGGATTGGAGGCGTTGACCACTAAAGAACCACCGTGAGCTTGTCCTGATGTCCTCCCCACAACATCGCAGAGATCTCCTGCCTCCTGTTTACCTCCAGATATGATACAGCAGCCACAGAACATAGAAGGAGCAGCACATTTCCCAGAGGGTGGGGGAAAGAGGGCTACATACTATAAATAGTTGAATTGCCATAAAATAGAATAAAGTGAACAATATATAAATAATTGATGTGAAAATATAATGTCTTTTTAGAAATGTAATGTTGAAAGATGTACATTGTTGTACCGTATATTATTGATAGATAATTTAAACACAAGGAAGTATCTTTCCCGGTATGTTTCAGAAACCAAAGGGTTCGCCGCAGTTGAAATTAACATGGTTCCGCTTCGGGGACCCCCTGCCTCCCACCCATAAAAAAACAAACAAACACAAAAAGCTTCTTTAAGTTACTAGTCTCTGAAGTGGAAGAATACGTTTTGAAATCCTGAATGAGGACTATGTAATATTTAAATAAGTTTATTTTTTTTCTCCCTGCGCCTCATCCTGAATGAGTACCTTGAGAAGCTTTATGACATACAATGACGCAAACTACGTACTCAACACAATCTAAGGATTAATAAAAGACAACAGTACCGTCTAGAAATGACATCTCTCCTGATATAACATACTGTAAGATTTAAAAACGTGCTGGAAAAGCAGTAAACTCTAAATATGTACCTAGCAGCGCTCCTTTCAAATCCACACTGACAAATAAACTCATTAATGGGCTGAAGGAGAATCTTAGTGGCAGAGGAACAACATTTGAAGTGAGTGATGCTGGTTTGAATCCTAGTGTTGGCTTGTGGAACTTAGAATAAAAGCTCTGATCCCAGTTCGGAGCGTATTAAATAGGCAGCTCAGAGCAGCACAGTCATTTACCTATTTGTACATGTAAATTTGCGCATGAAGAGCTGCAAATAGTAACAAGCGAAAGAAACATTGCTTTACATCCTTGTTTTGTTTTTCATTTCGATCTGCATAAGCACTTGCAGCATAGTTTAATTCGTTATTTATTATTTCTCAATTCTATTTAACATGCAGCATCAATCCTGCAACTCACTAGCATTAGGTATGTAGCTATGCCTGGTTTGGCTACTAATATACCCTGCCTGACATGCAAGTCCTGGTATCAGTGCAGGCAGTGTTAGGCCCAATCTAGGTATTCCCCATCAGCATGCAGCTCCCTTAAGTGACAGTGGGAGGCGGGACAAGGCCTGTGTTCTGCCCAATCCTGGGCTCAGACCTTGGACCTTCCCCCATAGTACTTAAGAGGCTGCACTTCCTAAATTGAGTGAGTTGTCTCTCCCCTGAGAGACTGGTCCCACGGAAGAGGTGTGCAGGGCTCTGGCACCTTCTATCCCCTCCCTCAGGGGAGTGGAGTGAGAACCATACCCCCTGTTCCATAAGGAAGTAGGGTAGAGCTAGGACCGACCTCTGGGGCCCATGACTGTGGTTGAGTCCAGGGACCATCCTTCGGCTGCGTTCAAATAGAATGCGATGGGCGCGCGCACGGTCGCCAATCTTGCGCTTTGGTGTGTGCGAGTTTTCAAACAAAAAACAACCCCCGGCGGCGAAGTACAGCGTTGACGCGGCTGCACTTGAAGGAGACAACTGAAGTTGTGATTTCAAGTGGCAGCTGCGTCACGTGTACTTCGCCAGCCAATCACAAACACGCACACTTTGTTTTAATTAAAAGGCGTAGTCCCGCTTCCAAGTCGGTACATTCTGTCTGCTGGACATGAGCACGCATCGCCCGGCAGGCAGGGGCGCGGACGTGTAGTAGCCTGTCTGAGCTCAGCCTAAAGCCGGAGACCAGTGTTAGGCTGCGTCCATAGAGATCGGAGCAGTGCTGAACCGCGCTGACGCTGAGGCTCGCCTGCTGAAATCTGCGCGATTTCATGCACATGCAGGCGAGCCAGCGGGCGCGATCGGGAGGCGGGGGGAGGCTGAGGGAGGCGGGGCAGTGACGTCGCTGGGCCAATCGCCCGCGACGCACCGACATCAACGTCACGGCGCCGTGACATTGGCGCTGCATCGCGCTGATTGGATGTTTTCAGCCGACAGCGCGCTGAAAAACAGCTTGGCTGTCGGCTGAAAAATCCAACTCCTCAGCACGCCTGCGGACGCTCGTGTGAGCCCACGTCTAAAGACATCCTCATTGAGGATGCCGGGGCTCAGCGCAGAGCGTCCGCACGGCTCAGCGCGGCCTGTCCTATGGACGTGGCCTTAGTGTATGCAGTTGCTGACTGTGATGCTGTATTCTGGGTGCAGAGAATAAAGACTGTTCCTGTTACAAAATATACTCCTGCCCGTGCAGTCTATCAGGGGGAGTGTGAGAGAGTTCTTCCGCAGGGACGGTTTTCAGAGCTCCTGGAACCTGCGACAGATGGAGGCGCTGGCATAAGAATGAAGGGGAACCAGCTATCAACCCTAAAGCCTGTCCTGTTTCCCCAACAACATCAGCGGGATCTCAGACCCTCTGTGAGCCAACAGGTACTTAGCACCACTATACAACCGGTAGCCGCCGGGGAATCTCCTGGACGGTGGGGGGGAAACTCTGCTGCAGGTATTTCATACTTCTCAGCCAAAAATGGGGATTCTTTAATGAAGACATATTCTTTCCACAGAATGACAAGCCCGTCCCATTACAAGGCTCCGATTCCCCATCCCTATTATTTCACGAATAATTTCACTTTCTAAAATATATTTGCTACTCATTCCATACCCCTATTACATTACAAACGCACAAATTTTAAATCGCAAGCGGTTTCCACTTTACGTTAATTTTTCCCATCAAATCCCATTTGGCTTTTAAAATTTTTTTTTTATTCTAAATGCAATATTTTTCTCCCATTATATCCCGTGATCTTTAATTTGCCAATGATATCTTGTACGTGCATATCCCCCTTTTTTATATCCCGTTTGCACCATGTCCAGATTAGTTTTCCCCCTACCGCCTTTTCGTTGCGTATTCCTAATTCATTCATATTTCCCCCAATGTGTAAAGTAAACAATTCCCCCTATTCTACATCCAGTTCTAACTTCTAATATGCAATATATATATATATATATATATATATATATATATATATATATATATATATATATATATATATGTAACGGGTATTCCCCCACCCAATCGCAGATTCTACTGTGTGAGTGCAGGAAACATATATTGTTACTCAGGTGTGGTGCATTACCTGTTGGCTCACAGGAGGGCTGAGCTTCCGCCACGGGGAACCTGGGGTAATTATACTAGGGGTGATCACTTACAACATCTTCTCGGTACAGCGCCTCCACCTGCGATGGCTCCCACCAGAGGGGGAGTGGTTCCTCGCAGGACAATCAATAATACCATACACAGTGCTTTATATAACGAAGGACTTTACTAACGACTAATAATGATAACCTGTGTCTCTCTCACGGTGAGACACTAACAGTGACGTCTCGCAGGACGATTCCCAAACACTAGGTGATCCCACCCAGTGTCCCAAGAACCCCACCCAATGTCCCGTACTCCTACAGAGATAGTCAATGGGTGACTGCGCAGTCACTAAGAACCTCTAGGCCTGTTGGTGCACATGTGATGGTATAATACCTGCCGAGCACTCCGGTGCTCGGGTCAGCAACAAACTTCTCAAAGGGTCAGACGTGTGATAAATCCGTCTGATCCAACCGAACTCCTTGCACGTGCGAACCGCTTCACAGGAACCGCAGCGTCTGCTGTGTCCCTGTCTAATCTAAATGGTACTAACGTGACAGGAACCCTAACCTAGGGCCTGTCCCTGTAGTACAGCAACCTGTAGTGGCTTGGGGAACTCCTAGGGCCTGCAGGGGTAATGACCTGTCCCACTCCCCCAACTACCCAAGTCCCTTCGGTAAGTGATCTGGAATGGACTAGAGTACTCTTCCATGCAGTACTTGGGCGTCTACCTACTGTTGGCTAGCCTAGTGCAGATCCTCTCCAGAATTCCTGCTCTCAGTTACCAGTTTATCCCTTCAGGCATCCTACCCCTAGCGCTACCTCAAGGTGACTAGAACAGCTATAGCCCTTCTCCAGACCCACTACTCTCTGACTAGTCCCAGCGCCTACAGCAGCAAGCTGTAGCTCACTGAAGGTTGGCAGTCAACGTGCTGCGCAACAAGGTGCCTGCCTGTCAGACCTCACGGCACTGACAGCCGTGACTCTGACAATGCAGCACTACACTAAGGGCAGCGTCCCTATCTTGGGCCTCCCTCAGCAATTACCCACTAACCTAGTGGGGAGTTGGGGCCTACCTGGGGTGTAGGTACCTATATGGGGCAGAAGCTGCACTCGCTCCCCGCACCCTACTTCCCTACAGCTCCCTGACTCCAACTCTCTGTAACCTTCCTTTCCCAGCTCCCACTACTGTAAGTGGCAGGGTCCCTAACCCGAGGGATGCCCCTGGCAACACTCACCTTACTGGGGAGCTGAGCTATCTCGAGCCCTGGGGGTGCTGGCCTAGTACAGGGAGTCCCTGACTCCTGTACCCTACCTCCTTCCCTGGGCTGCTCCGGTCTCTGACTAATCTAACGTGCTGCAAGCCCGCCAAATGTATCTCTTTTCCCAGGGGTCTCCTAAGCCCTATTGGCTCCCTGGGGTCACATGGGGCTCGCAAAGGCTCTGGGGATATGTAGTCCCAGCTCAGAGCCTTCCCTGGTAGGCTAGGGGTTCGCGGGCTTTTCCCTACCTTCACTGCGCTTGCGCAAGCTTTCCCGGGCTGCCTCGACCTTCCCTCAGCTCTCCCTGCTCTCGCGCGAGCTATCCCTGTCTCGGGGGCTGTCCCTGCGCCTACGCGTCCCTGCGCATGCGCAACAGTGTCCTCAATGGCGGCGCCCTGCTTGTCCGGCCGCCGGGACCTTAGAGACGCGATCGCGGCCTTAGCAACCGCCCGATCGCGTCCCCGGCAACCGGCCGCAGGCAGGAGAAGCCGCGCTGCTCCCTGCTCCAGCCCCCACCCTTGGAAGCAGCCGTCGGGTCTGTCGGCACCCGCGACCGAGCTGCTCAAGGGGAGGGGGGTCTCCAGGAGCCACGGGAGCTCCAGGCTACACTCTCCCCCTGGTGAAACTCCAACGACCTCGCTTGGATGGCAGACATAACCTGGTACACAGTTATACAATGAAAATGCAGGGCATATGTACAACCTATCACTGGTGACTTTAGACATCAGGTTACAATACAGTTCACATACCATACCCGAGGCCAGCTGAGCGTCAGCTGTTTGCTGAGACCATTCGTGGGGTGCCCCTAACTGATCAAGTGGGGGTACCTCACTTTTGCGTCCGTGAGCCTCCCCCAGAAAAATTTCTTGAAGAGCACACCGGAGGGCAACAGTCACTGGTTCCTCGCTACTTCCTCCCCCTGGTGGAAGGAGTAGTACCATGTCTCTGAAGCAGACCTTTACCCGGTCACCCGCGGCATGGATGCGGTAGACCAGGCGGCCAGGACCTTTTCCGCGGTCCACTACTTGGCGAATGGCACGCTCCCTTTTGGGCTTAAGGGAGGCAATTTTTACTAAATCCCTCGCCACACAGTCCTTGTCCCTACGTACTTGCGAGGCTTCCGCTGGGAAGCGAGCAATGGACAATGTCTCTTTCCTCAAAGTCTCTGTTTCACCTGGCAGGGGGTAAAGGGTAGATACCTTACCACTGTGGTGATTCACGGTAGCCAACAGGTCCTCGGGGACGCTGTCAGTTCCCACCTCGGCTGTATCGGGACCTGTCCCCGGCACTTCTGGGACAGTCCACTTACTGGCTTGAAACTCGGGAGCGTTGGATCCCGGTCCTGGGACCATTTGAGTCGGAGCGCACGGGCTCACACTCGGTTCAGGAGCCGTAACTCTGACCTTTTTCACGGCCACCTCCATCGGAGCCTGTGGGGGGCAAGGGGGTTCCTTACCACTCTGCTGGCTTGCAATGGTTTTCTCTTCTTGTGGAACACTGTCAGGTATCTGCGGTGCTTCACCTGACACCACGACAGAGCTGACTGTTCTCTTCAACTGAACGGTAGGTGGTAGATACTGGTCCACTCGCATGGCGGAACAGCTTTCTTCTAGGGGGAACACCTCCCCCTGTGATTCCTCTGTCTCACTGCTGGGGTGGTTCGCCGGTAGGCGCATCGCCACCGATGGTTCGTCCTTTTCCGTAGCTGGCTGGGCCTCAGTTCTTCCCGCTTGGTTGCAACAGGGAACCAGGGCAGCCTTGTCTGTCAGCTCCTCCACCTCCGTGGTTGAGGTAGAGCAAGTAACAGCATCTTCATCTCTGTGTTCTGCCATCTGAGATTCCTGCTTGGGATCTGGGACTGTAGACTGCAGCAGCACAGGCTTTAGAAACTGTGCTCCGCAACAAGCACACTTGGGACCCCAGGTCGGTTTGCCACCTGGGAAGTCACACTGGTCACAAACACATCTTATGCACCCGTCATCCTCCACCACTGCCACCCGCCATTCTATTGGTAGCCTAAAGGGGTTAAAGTCCATACCACCAGATAGATTCAAATCCTTTTGTAGGCACGGGCACAGAAGAAAGGGTATTTTTCCTCCTTTTGTCCGCCATGCCCCATACAACTGCGGGTGTGTTTCTCTACAATCTGTACTGTCTTTAGTGGGAACAGCGGTTGCTGATCGCTGTTCACTGAGCTTGCTCCCCCTGGTGGACTGTAGCAGCACGGGTTGCAGGGTCGGCGCCCTGCAGCAGACACATAAGCGTCCCCAGGCCAACTTACAACATGGGCAGTCACCCTGGTTACAGAAACATTCCAGGCACCCATCCTCGTTCGCGTCGTCCAACCGCCCCTTTATCAGGCACGTCAAAACATCAAAGTTCATACTACCCAACGGACTCAACGCTTCTGTCATACACGGGCACACCAAAAAGGATACGCACCCGGCTTTAGTCGGCCAGAGTCCATATAACGGTGAGCAATTTTCTTTGCCCCCAGTACTTTCTTTGATGGAGACAGCAGTCAGGGGTGAAGGCTTACAGTACTTGCTCCCCCTGGTGGAATCTGAAGGAGGGGCTCGCTCTATCACTGAGTCACTCACATTGCGGGGGCGGAGCTCTGGTTTTCCCGCCAGTCCCGGACAGTCTGCAACATTTTCCCGCGCGGGCGGGAAATCAGCACGTGACTTCTTCATGGCGAACAAAAATAGCACAATTTAGAAAAAAAATATACCGGGCACCCCAGGTCATTATCTCAGCAGCGCCTCCAAATGTAACGGGTATTCCCCCACCCAATCGCAGATTCTACTGTGTGAGTGCAGGAAACATATATTGTTACTCAGGTGTGGTGCATTACCTGTTGGCTCACAGGAGGGCTGAGCTTCCGCCACGGGGAACCTGGGGTAATTATACTAGGGGTGATCACTTACAACATCTTCTCGGTACAGCGCCTCCACCTGCGATGGCTCCCACCAGAGGGGGAGTGGTTCCTCGCAGGACAATCAATAATACCATACACAGTGCTTTATATAACGAAGGACTTTACTAACGACTAATAATGATAACCTGTGTCTCTCTCACGGTGAGACACTAACAGTGACGTCTCGCAGGACGATTCCCAAACACTAGGTGATCCCACCCAGTGTCCCAAGAACCCCACCCAATGTCCCGTACTCCTACAGAGATAGTCAATGGGTGACTGCGCAGTCACTAAGAACCTCTAGGCCTGTTGGTGCACATGTGATGGTATAATACCTGCCGAGCACTCCGGTGCTCGGGTCAGCAACAAACTTCTCAAAGGGTCAGACGTGTGATAAATCCGTCTGATCCAACCGAACTCCTTGCACGTGCGAACCGCTTCACAGGAACCGCAGCGTCTGCTGTGTCCCTGTCTAATCTAAATGGTACTAACGTGACAGGAACCCTAACCTAGGGCCTGTCCCTGTAGTACAGCAACCTGTAGTGGCTTGGGGAACTCCTAGGGCCTGCAGGGGTAATGACCTGTCCCACTCCCCCAACTACCCAAGTCCCTTCGGTAAGTGATCTGGAATGGACTAGAGTACTCTTCCATGCAGTACTTGGGCGTCTACCTACTGTTGGCTAGCCTAGTGCAGATCCTCTCCAGAATTCCTGCTCTCAGTTACCAGTTTATCCCTTCAGGCATCCTACCCCTAGCGCTACCTCAAGGTGACTAGAACAGCTATAGCCCTTCTCCAGACCCACTACTCTCTGACTAGTCCCAGCGCCTACAGCAGCAAGCTGTAGCTCACTGAAGGTTGGCAGTCAACGTGCTGCGCAACAAGGTGCCTGCCTGTCAGACCTCACGGCACTGACAGCCGTGACTCTGACAATGCAGCACTACACTAAGGGCAGCGTCCCTATCTTGGGCCTCCCTCAGCAATTACCCACTAACCTAGTGGGGAGTTGGGGCCTACCTGGGGTGTAGGTACCTATATGGGGCAGAAGCTGCACTCGCTCCCCGCACCCTACTTCCCTACAGCTCCCTGACTCCAACTCTCTGTAACCTTCCTTTCCCAGCTCCCACTACTGTAAGTGGCAGGGTCCCTAACCCGAGGGATGCCCCTGGCAACACTCACCTTACTGGGGAGCTGAGCTATCTCGAGCCCTGGGGGTGCTGGCCTAGTACAGGGAGTCCCTGACTCCTGTACCCTACCTCCTTCCCTGGGCTGCTCCGGTCTCTGACTAATCTAACGTGCTGCAAGCCCGCCAAATGTATCTCTTTTCCCAGGGGTCTCCTAAGCCCTATTGGCTCCCTGGGGTCACATGGGGCTCGCAAAGGCTCTGGGGATATGTAGTCCCAGCTCAGAGCCTTCCCTGGTAGGCTAGGGGTTCGCGGGCTTTTCCCTACCTTCACTGCGCTTGCGCAAGCTTTCCCGGGCTGCCTCGACCTTCCCTCAGCTCTCCCTGCTCTCGCGCGAGCTATCCCTGTCTCGGGGGCTGTCCCTGCGCCTACGCGTCCCTGCGCATGCGCAACAGTGTCCTCAATGGCGGCGCCCTGCTTGTCCGGCCGCCGGGACCTTAGAGACGCGATCGCGGCCTTAGCAACCGCCCGATCGCGTCCCCGGCAACCGGCCGCAGGCAGGAGAAGCCGCGCTGCTCCCTGCTCCAGCCCCCACCCTTGGAAGCAGCCGTCGGGTCTGTCGGCACCCGCGACCGAGCTGCTCAAGGGGAGGGGGGTCTCCAGGAGCCACGGGAGCTCCAGGCTACATATATATATATATATATATATTTGTTACTATGTTTATAAGAATGCATTGAGCCTACACTAGTGACAGTGAGTGTCTCATCATCCATTGCCTGCCATTCACACCAAAGGCAGCCCCTCTTTGTATATTTCCTCTATTAGGCCCTGGTGCATTCTGGTCCTTGTAGTCCTTTGAAGATAAATAAGAGAAGGGACTTGGAGACCCAGAAACAGATCTCTGCCTTCTGATGACTGGAAGCAGGTTTGCAAACACTGATTGCTGTGTCCTGTCCTTTACATGGCAACCTCAAACCCATTCACTGCTACAAAGTATCTGAGGGGCTGTGCAAGGTGCTACTGTGGCCCCTCCTCCCCCTCCTCTTCCCCCTCCTCCTCCCCCTCCCTTATTAAAGCTGCCGTTCAAAAATATATATATATATTTTTCCCATTCAGTAAGTGCATCAATACAATCTGCACACTGACAAGTAATTAGCTAAGCTGCAGATCGATCTGTTCTCCTGTAATCGATCGCTTGCTCCAGGTTATTTAATTCAGTCCTTACACAGCATTTTGGGCAATGTAGTTCCTGGAATATGATTGACAGGGCAGTTACTAGGTACAATTGGTGCACTGCTAGACAGAGGGCGGGGCTCAGGAGCCAGAGCCTATCAGAAGGGGACGGGGCTGTCACTTTGGAAATGCTTCCTACATTAGAAACATTAAAAATGTCTTTAAAACATTTTTTTTTTTTTTTAAATGCTACAAGTATTTTCTCACAGTGCAGAACTGATTTATTACAAAAACACACATGTAGGATATTGCTTGCACTGCTGCTTTAATGTTACACCATTAAGCATAACCCGTCCAGCAGCCAAGGGGTTAAGCAGCGCACCTCTCCACCCACAGCATGCCATGAATATGCAGCAGTGAGCACACCCCCTGCAGCCTCCTCCACTAGCAGTGTGAGGGGGGCTGGGATTATGCAAAGCACAGGGCTGCCGGCTGCTGCCGCTGGGTTCCTGCAGTGTGGGATCACAAGGCCTTGCTGAGTCACATGCACAGGTAGGGAGCCTCTTACACCCCCCGTGCCCGGGGCGGCTGCAGGCGTCCGGGGGCAGGGGTTTTGTGTTGCGTGACGGGGACATTGTGGCAGTTTTCCTTGGCATAGCAGCAGCAGCCTTTGGGAAGTGACTAAGGGGGAGCTGTAGTAAAGCAGTGGGTGACAGCAGAGGGCATGCTGGTCGGATCCTGAATTAGGGTGACACTGGAAACCGCATTATGGGATAGGTCTTGGGACAGCTTTGGAAGAACATTAGGAATAGCTTTGAGGAGCTGTCTGAGACGGGAATCTGCTCACAAGTAGTATTTTTATTTGCTGTACGGTGGAGGGTTTTGTCACTTTTTTTACTCCCCATAATTTACTTTGTATCTGGTTGTTGGTGGGACACAAACTTTACATGAGATATAGATATATATATCTATATCTATATATAGATAGATATATATATTCCTAGATGCACTGTTTTTTAAGTAAACCCTTTGCTTGCTTTATTCATTGTAACATCGCCGGTAGAAGAGATCAGTGTATCCCGAAAGCTCGCACAAATAAAAGCATTTAGTTTGCCACAGAACGGTATCGTCTATTCGTTTTTGAGATATATATATCTATATATATCTCAGATTCCCACTGACCTGCACACTATGTATGAGAGATACTAAGCAAGGACAACGCACAGGGGGTATATATTATATACAACTTGTCCATACAGGGAAGAAACTGGTGCAACTATTGCGGTCTGTTTGGGATCTGGGTTAGCAGATGTTTAGGGGATTGCGTTAGCCGGGGTGGGCAACTCCAGTGTCCAGTTTGCTGGACGATGAGGAAGAAGCTTTTGCTTATAATTCAATGTATCTGGCACCATTTCTGCCCTCTGGGATCCCCATGTCCTTACAATAGGGATTTGGTTTCTGTTTGTTCCACCAGGAAGTAACAATTATACAGAAGTTTACATTTCAATGGGCTCCCTACTGTGCTCTGTATAAAGCGTTTTCACTTTTGATTACTGATTATCTGCACACCCAAGTTTAAAAGCCACTTTCCATATGCTGTCAAACTATGCAAAATAACCGTGCTTTGTTTCCATGGTTTGCAAGAAAAAATATTTGGTTATTTACTGGGCTCCTAATATATGCAAACATATAATCGGCATAATAGGTATTCTAGGTGCTTCGTTTCTATTTTTCTGTCTTCTGTACTTTTTTTTTGATATTTTGGTACCACAAGGCCATTACCTTAGCAAGTACCTGCCGGAGTATTATTTCCTATATCCAATGAAAACTAGCTGCCTGCAAGGACTTCTACTGATGAGTTTGTGCAGATAATTTCCGCTGTGTATTTCCTGAAGATAATTAGGCCACCTACAGATTGCTATTATACTTTTAGAAATGTGTCCCATTTATATTCTTATTTAGACCACATTTAAAAAAAAAATTCTATTTAGAAATGGTGTGTGTGTGTGTTTCCCCCACCCTCGGGGAGATCCCCCGGCTACCAGGTGTGGTTGATGCTGCATACCTGTGGCTCGCAGGCTGAGATCCCGCTGATGATGTTGTTGGGGAAACAGAACAGGCTTTAGGGGTGATAGCTGGTTCCCCTGCATTCTGGTGTCAGCGCCTCCACCTGCCGCAGGCTCCAGGAGTGCTGGAAGCAGTCCCTGAGGAAGAACTCTCTCACACTCCCCCTGACCAGGCTGCAAGCCGAGGCAGGAGTATATTTGATAACAGGAACATCTTTATTCTTCTCCATTATAGAGTACAGCATACAGGCAGCACTGCATACTATAGCACTGGTCTGCAGCCTCAGCATGGTCCCTGGACTCAACCCCCAGTCACGGGCCCCAGAGTTCGGTCCTAACTCTTCCCCTACTCCCTGATGGAGCAGGGGGTATGGTTCTCACTCCCACTCACCTAAGGGAGGGGATAGAAGGTGACAGAGCCCTGACACCTCTTATGAGAGACCAGTCTCTCTCAAAGGGGAGAGACAACACTGAAACAATTTGGGTGTGCAGCCCCTTAAGTACCCTGGGGGAGGGTCCAAGTTCTGAGCCACTTATTGGGCAGAACACAGGCCTTGTCCCGCCTCCCCCTTATCACTAAAGGGAGCTACTTGCTGATGGGGAAAAACCTGGATTGGGCCTAACACTGCCTGCACTGTACCAGGATTTAGGCTGCGGCCAAGCAGGGCGCTCGTGCGCGGTGATGTCACGAGCTCGGCCTGGCGATTTGTGGCCAGCTAGGTACGTGCGCCGGGAGGGGCATGTCGGGGGGCGTGGCCATGATGTCACTTTGCTGGTTCGCCCTCATTGGACGAACCGCTCACGTGACGCGCCAGCGAGCGGTATAATCAAATTTGCTTACTTCAGAAAGCAGCGCGCATGCGCAGGCTCACGCTGGCCACACATTGCAACAATGTGTTTATCATCGCGGCCAGCGTGAGTGCCCGCTCAGCGTCACTCTGGACGAGGCCTTGTATGTCAGGCAGGGTAGATTAGTAGCCAAGCCAGGCATGGAGATATATCACCGTAATTTTAAATTGTAGATCTTGCATGAGGAAGATGCTTATTGATGTTCCACTTTCATGTAATTACAGTACAGTGCAATGTTTTGTATGGCCCAGAAGCGTGCATGCAAAGGTAATATCACCGGTAAACATCTCTCAGTCTATATTTGCTTATGAAAGCAAGCGCATTCCAGCAGGAGGTTTAAATAATGACCACATGCTACAATATAAAGTAGTACTGATTTTATGACCATTCCAACAGTTTTAGCTATCATCATTACTATGTTGTAGAGCAGGGGAGCTCAACTCCCAGTCCTCAAGGACCCCCCCATCCCCCCAACAGGACAGAGTTTCAGGATATCCCTGCTTCAGCACAGGTGGCATTGTCTTCAACTGAGCCACATGTGCTGAAGCTGGGGTATCCTTTAAAACCTGACCGGTTGGGTTGTCTTGAGGACTTGAGTTGGGCACCCCTGGTGTAGAGCACGGGCAGCCAACTCCAGTCCTCAAGGGCCACAAACAGGTCAGGGTTTAAGGATATCCCTGCTTCGGCACAGGTGGCTTGGTCATTCTAACTGAGCCGCTGATTAATCCACCTGTGCTGAAGCAGGGATATCGTTAAAACCTGACCTGTTTGTGGCCCTTGAGGACTGGAGTTGAGCGCTCCTGGTATAGCGAGAAACTGCTCAACCGGGGTTACTTTAACCTCTACGGTGCTGGGTTAGAGCAGCAATGTAACCCCCACTCTCCCCCACTCACCCCCAGAATATCAATGTTTTGTATGAATCGTTTCCACGTTTGTGTTCAGCAGTTCCTGAAGTTGCATTCTGAAGATAGCGGTTGCTGAAAATGTTCCTCCCGGGGAAGTTAAAATGGCCGCTGCGTTTTCGCATCAGTTGGCATTGTTCAAACCTGTGTAAATGGGGACAATGGAAGCAAGTGTATTAAGTTGAATTTCAATTAACAGAATCCGATGACCTCTATATATGAACTCTACTTTTCTGTTGTGAATTTATTTATTTGTATGCCAGCATATCAACAAATAAGACTCGCTTGTGCTGTGATCTATATATTTTAATACTCGTGTAACATTTTTTTGCAGCGTCTCCTTCTTCACGGTGCTGTTCCTTTAAGGCCCTTGCACTGCTCTCGGGTACTGGGGACGGTGGGAATCTCCCGGTGTTCCAGGAAGAATGCATTTTTTCCGGATATCGTAAATGTCCCCAAGCTACTAACACTTGGAGGATGCTGCAAGAGAGGAGGGGTTTTCTGCTCTGTTGAATGCTTTCCACCTTCAGAAAGGAGACGGGATGATCAGCCACCCAGCAGAGCTGAAGCCAGGGACTTTCTGAGGATCCCCTGCCAGCTTCTCTGGTAACCTCCTTGGACCTCTGAGGACCAGTGATGGTGACAACCAGTCACTTTTCTCATGCCCTTCTCCGGAATTCACTCTCCTGTTCAATCAGGGGATTTTTTTTTTCTCAACATATCCAAGTTTAAGATCGTATGTCGTTCTTTTTTTGCCTTTGCAATGGATCCACATCGTATAGCCTGACGTCCTACTAATCTAAGATGGTGATTGCATTGTAACGTCCACTCCATTACATGGTTGCTAGACATGAAACGTCCCGGGTCCTACTCCTTTTATTTATACCTTTTCTTAGATGCCCGTTTCTAGTTTTGGAGACTTCTGCAGGAAAATAATTAGGAGTCCACGTTTTTTTTAGACGCTCTGTTGTTTTTTTTAAGCTTTGTTTGACGGACAAGGTGACTGAATGTTAAGTCATGTCGTGGGTTGGAGAAGCCCAGTGGTTCATCCTGGTGTCCCTGTTTATTGCTGCCGTGGTCACGCTTGCGGTGTATCTGGTCCAGTATGCTCTGGGCAACTTCTGGCTACGTAGAAGGAAGTCCCTGTCTACTGATGGGCATAGTGAAGCCAATTCTCTCCTGTCCTGGATTCTGTCTCTGAGTAGCTGGAGGAGCCAATGGATTAAAGCCTGGATATCTGCCCTCAACGAGGAAGCTGGAAAAAGAGGCGTAAGTATCCTGCAAAACAAACAAAACCGGCAATAGCTTTTCCCTTTCCAAAGCTGTTTTTATATCTGATGTTTTTGTTCCGGTGTGATGTTTTGAAATATTGTGTGTCCGGGAGGTTAAAATGGAGTGCTCCCCAGAGCCTGGTGTAGTCTAGACCAGGGGGGCGCAAAGTTTTGACCCTGCTGCCCCCCTGCCTTCTCACCTCCCGGCTCGTAACCCCCGCCCCCCCCCCCTCTCCTGCAAGGCTCCGGCGTCAAATGATGTAGCGGCCCCACGACGTCATTTGACGCTGGTTACCATGGTGAGGCGTCGTCGAAGATCGGGTAGGACAAGCTGCAGAGGCCTCACGCGGTTCCCCCGGCACTTAATTTAAGTGCCTTGGGGGGAGAGTGTGGGACCTCTGTAGCCGCCGCGCACCTCCTAGATGTTACCATGGTAACGTTAGAAGATGGAGATTAATAAAACCATGTTTTTTTTTTAATTAAAGAACAGGATATGCTCAGGTGGGCAAGATACTAACATTAGACTCGTACAGGCTTTTAGAGGGGGTTCTGCTTTAACCCTTTTGAGCGCCAGAGGGGTCGCAGTGTGAGAGTGCCTCGACCCCTCCGGCACAGTGCAATCACGTGACCGCGGCGGTCAAACGACCGCAGCAATGGAACAGGAGGGATCCTCCGTGCTCCATGGGAATACAGGACGCCATCTAACCCGGGGAAAAAAAACAAGCCCTTCGAGCGTGACCTCGTCACTACATCCTGGGACACCCAAAGGGTTTACAAGGCAGTCATGGGAGTCAAGTATTGATCTACAATACACCGTTAAATATGAGGGTTCAGAAACACAATAGGGATTAGAACGGGGACCGTATTTTTTATTTTTATTTTGTTAAATGACAGGTTAACCCTTCTGGGGTTTCATGACATATCCTGAACGTCGTGACGTCCTGTATATGTCGGTCATGGTATGCATAGGATTTCTATGGTTGGGATACCTTGGAGATTGTGCCCTTGATGCCCCTTTGCAGCTTGCACCACATTTGCAGTTTGTGTTGCTCATCTTGCGAACCGAGGAATGGATCATGTGTTCTTTATTTAATGTTGTTTTTTTGGGGTTTTTTTACTTTGATTAATTGTGTTTAATAAATTAGATTTATATATTGTATGCCGGAGTGCTTCTTGTGGGGTCTTTCTCTCTCTTTTGTGACTTGCCCTTAGTTAGTTTATTATATGATCTTGTGGCAAACTATTATATGGTTAGCTCAGAGAGGGTATCTCTTTCAGGTACAGAAGGGCCCTGGGCCTGCGGCGGGTTCCGTTCTAAGGGCCCGCCACAAAGCGAAAATCACCGGAAATCGGAACCAGCGATTTTCGGCGTGCGCGCAAACCGGCAATTCCACCCCCCCCCCCTTCTGCGCATGCGCAACCCCCGTTCTGCGCATGCACAAACTTGACAACCGCCCGTTCTGCACATGCGCGACCTCTGACTTCCCCGTTCTGCGCATGCGCAGACATGGCGGCCCCCTTCTCGGTACTGCCGTATCAGCGGGGCGCCGAGAAGCGGGGCCCTACTGTATTAAGCCTTTGTTTATATAGGGGGAGATCGCGTGGAAACACGTTCCACTTCCGTCCATGTCATCGGGAGAGGGGGAGGGGCATGGGACGATGCAGAGCATGGGATGGCCAACTCCAGTCCTCGAAGCGCCACCAACAGGCCAGTTATTAGGGATATCCCTGCTTCAGCACAGGTGGCTCAGTCGTTGGTTGAGCTACCTGTGCTGAAGCAGGGATTTCCTGAAAACCTGACCTGTTGGTGGCCTTTGAGGACTGGAGTTGGCCACCTCGGATATATAGAGGGTTTAAAAAAAAAAAATCTGACAGTGGTGGCATCTGCTCCTGAATAATTTTACATCAACTTCTCTGAAGTTTTTTTTTTTGCATTAATTTTTTTTTAAACAGCCGTTTTAAAAATACCAGTCTCTGTTTGTGGCTTGGGGGGGGGGGGGGGGAGAGTCGTCTTGTTCGCTGGCTGTGCTATTGTTATTTCAGCGAGGAGAGGGTTTCTGTGGCTGCTGTTTCATCCCGCAGCTGTTAACCCATTTGGTAGAAGCAGCTGTGCGGGGCTTTGTTTCCAGGTCCCATGTCACTGCCCCGTGTGTGGGAAGTTACCAGAGATTGTATAACATGCCGCCTGGGATTACGGGCCTTTCGCTTTATAAAGATTTGCATTCGTTTGGAGGTTCAGTTAATCCCTTGACTGCCAGAGAAGTCGAAAGCCTTTTTTGTACAGTTAAATGAACAGCAGTTTTAATAGCTAATCAGCCAATGGCCTACATCGGGGCTCTTAAACTGGGGGCCTTGCTGTGGCTCTTGGGGGGCCTTCCTGTGCTAATTTCATACTAGCTGCTTAAACAGCGAATTTTCACACCGAAGCTCTCTAGTGCTTTAAGGTAATGTAAATGTGCCTGGTACAGATGTTATACAGTTAACGCTCACAAAATGTTGAAACATAATCATTTTTTAAGTATGTAAATGCATTAATGACATTACAATAAGATAGGGGCCTCTCTACTCTTAGGCCGCGATTTATAGTGAGCGCGACTGCGCGTGCGATTTTGTGCGCTGCGCGAACTAAGTGCAGCAGCTCTATCGGGCCGGCCATAGAAGAGCGACCACGCAGCAGATTTTTAAAGATACAAATGATTTTGGGTTTTTTCGCGCGACGGCCGCGTCACGTGGGCGATTCAGCCAATGAGGGCGAGCCAGCCTGGTCACGCGTCCGCCACGCCTCCCCGTCGCCTCAATCCTAAAAGCACCCATCACTCGACCCTACTATAGTCTCAGCCTTTTAATGTTTGCTGATCTGGCCCCTTTGAAGAATCGGTTAACGAGCCCTGGACTAAATGTTAACCCTTGCAGACCTAAGAGATACATAATCTCTTAATCTATATATCCAAATACAAAGTAATGTGCATGTCTGAAAGGGTTAAATTAATTAGATTGTGCTTTTAGAGCAGAGCCCATTTGTACACTTTAGATACCATTTGTTGTATATTTATATAATAAAGGAGATGTGGTGTGTTTTTTTTTTATTTATTTTTTTTAATGGAAACTTTTTGATATACAATATCTTACTGGAAATGTTGGTTTGCAATTAAAAAGCAAGTGTACTCTGTGCCACCCGTGTGTGTGTGTGTGTGTCTCCAACTGCAGTGGTATGGAAATATTACTGTGTGCTCATTCACATGTCTTAGACCAGCGGTGCGCAATCTGTGGGGCGCGACCCCCAGGGGGGGCGCGAGACTGCCGACGGGGGGCGCGGGGTTTACAGAGGCCCCGCGCGCTTCCCGAAGGCACTTAAATTAAGTGCCGGGGGAGCTGCAGGGCCTCTGTAAACCATACTTACCCGTGGCTCCGGCGGCTTCCTCCCGGCGTCGCCATGGCAACGCGGCGTCAAAATGACGCTGCGAGGTCATGTGACGTCACGTTGCTATGGCAACGTGACGTCATTACGCCGGTGCGAAGGTAAGTTGGGGTTGGGGGGGGCGCGGGAGTGAGGGGACAGCCGTCAGGGGGGCGCAGGGAAAAAAGTTTGCGCCCCCCTGTCTTAGACAGGTCTGCAACCCTGCCTTTCACCATTATCACCCAGCATCCAGTGCTTCCACTGCAGCAAGGGATTCTGGGAAATTACATGCAAATGAGCACACAGTGTCACCTTTTGCTACAAATTCATTTTGACATGGACCTCCTATAAGCTTATGCTTGCTGCATTGCACAGCTTTTCAGCACAGCCTGGGTTAAAATGCATAGCCAGTAAACCTGCCCACTGACAGCTGTTTTGACCTTTTTGGGTCTTATCAGTGTGAGGCTGGTTATACTGGCTGTGCAATTTGAAGCTTGGATAGGTTTCCACCACACACTAGTTAAGTTATGGTGGGTAAAAAAAAGTGACCAAAACCCCCCCACTATATATCTATACATCATGTTCTGGCTTCCATACAATTCTAAATAAGCAGTCTCTTCCAAATGAGTTTGCAGGTGCTGTTCGTTAAAGTGCAGTAATAATTATTGGTTATATAATGCTCATATACAGGCATACCCCGCATTAACGTACGCAATGGGACCGGAGCATGTATGTAAAGCGAAAATGTACTTAAAGTGAAGCAGAACCCTTTCCCCACTTATCGATGCATGTACTGTACTGCAATTATAATATACGTGCATAACTGATGTAAATAACGCATGTGTAACAGGATCTATAGTCTCACTGCTTGCGCACAGCTTCGGTACAGGTAGGGAGCCGGTATTGCTGTTCAGGACGTGCTGACAGGCGCATGCGTGAGCTGGCGTTTGCTTATTGGGCGATATGTCCTTACTCGCGAGTGTCCTTAAAGTGAGTGTAATTAAACCGGGGTATTCCTGTAGCGAGATCGTTCTAAGGCCTCGGGCATGGTGCCTCGGGCCGCGCTGATCAGCGCTCCTGCTCAAACTGGAGCTTTTTTGTGTCCTGGCAGGCGAGGCAGTGAGCGCGCTTTGGGGGCGGGGCTAGTCCCTCGCTCCCATTGGATGTGAGCGGTCACGTGACCGCTCCTCCGCTTCCCTGAGCGGCAAATTTTAAATTTGCCTGTCTGCTCAAAATTTCTCAGCCTCCGCACGCATGCGGACGCGTGCAGAAGCAGCTGCTAAAGCCGCGCTGATGACAGATGCAGGGGGTAAGTGCATCTGCTTAGAGCGGCTCAGCACGGCCTGTTGTACTATGTCCCAGGCCTAATTGTACACCTGTGTGAATCGCGATTTCTGACCCATCGCCACTCTGCACTTAAAGGTGTTTGACAAGGCTTGGCATTTCACTGACTATTTCCAAATGTATACAGCACCGTTTGAAACCCGTGGAATAACAATTGAAAGGAATAAGTGCCATTTATTGAAACACGTACTAAAATATGCTTCATGTTTCAGTTCTGCTGCTTTTTTAGAGACGCGGTGCTGGGTCGTTGGGTCGTGTTTAGCTACGTTCGCCTTGCACTCAGCCCAGAGCGCATATTCTTTGCATGAATGAGCAATGCTGCAGTAATGCAGTTTTGATTCAGCATATATGGAAATCCTTGGGAATCGAGAAGCCAACAGCTTTAAAAAAAGAAATGCTGACCCAGCTATACAAGCACCTTTCCTCTGAACGGATCCCGAGTACCTTATTTATGCTACCCGTTTCATATGTCCATACCTAATTATGCTAGAAATTATCCACAGATTTTTGGCTTTTTGGGGGGGGATCCTATCAATATTTGTGGACATGGAGAAGGAACAGGAGTGGGGGGTGTGGCAGATGGTGGGACATCTTTACATTGATATGGGTGGCATTATGAAGAGACTGGCTGCATAGCGTTTTGGGAATCTACACGGTTTCCAATGAAGCTTATTGTAATAAATACGGAGAGATATAACCATATTTCCAGACTGAAGGATATGGGGAGTCACACCGTGTCACACACACACTAACATTTACTGGGAGGGCCAAAGAAAGCTTACCACCTAAAGTGATATAGTACATTAATGCTGTTTTATTTTGGCACACGTGGAGATCCCTATGGAAATGGAAATTAGCTATATAGCTTAAGTCTACCTTTCATATGAACTGATTGGGAATGACAGCCATTTCATGTCCTTATGTGATTATGAGACAAAACACTGATGATTTTTTTTTTTTTTTTAGGCTTTTCTAGTGAAAATAGATCAACTTCTTCTGAATTTCTGGCCAAAGCAAACAGGATAATCTGTGATGGGATTTGCAACAAAAAAAAAAAATGCAAAATCTTTGCATGGATTTCTGTTTTGACTTGTATGGAAATACTGTGCGTCTTGCCCGTCTGGTGGGATATTGGGAACACTTTGCTGTGAGTAGTGATTCCGGCTCAAACTGATTGCAAGTGATTACCCCCTGCAGTGACATGATGGGGTGTAGCAGGCTGTGCGTGCGCTGTGTTACCCTGGGCAGAAGGTTGAGATGTTCGTCCCAGTTGGGGGTTTTGAGGGCAGATAATGAGCGGTGAGGGGAAAGCTTTGTGTACAGAGATGTGGCTGAGGTCGGAGGAAGGAAGCAGACTGCAAGGCTGGTGAAAGAATTAGGAAGTCTGCGTGGAAAACGCCACGGAGTATACAGTATACAGTATACATTGCAGTTGCAATGAGCACTGGTTAGTGGCCATTCAAATAAATGGGCGTTAACAAACTAATTGCTATTGCGCTGTAGTGAATATACATGCATATTGTACCTAGTAAGGAAAGGCCTGTAATAATTCAGGAATGGCGCCTGTTTGGTAATGTTTCAGCTATTTAGAAACCGGTTCTTACATCCATCTCCAGTCTAGCAGGTCCTTATCTGACCAATAAACACTACATATAGCTCATTATTGCAACTACAAACCTGATTTAATGGACTTTTTATCTCATGGGTTTGGTAGTGTCTGTGTTATGTCCTGCTACATGCATCTATAATCCTATATACATTTCTTTAGTAAATGCAGTGTTTGTAAAACGTGGTATTTTTCCTGTATACTCTGTGTTCTCTGCACCATCACAATATAAATAGGATTTTCACATGTAATATCAGGGACTTCGGTCTGACCTAGGTCTTCAGTCAGGGCCATTTCATGATAGGAAAGCAATAAACAATGTGAATTCATATGGATGAAGATTGTGCTGGTGAATAGACTGCTGTGGTTGAAAAAGGCCGTGTTTACAGTGCCAGCGACGCGAACGATGACGTCACCCGTTGCCATTGGCGAAAGTTGAACTTTAAGTTTGAGCGACGTCGCTGGCGACAAGGCCAGTGACGTCACCAAGGGGGAGGGCAGAGTGCAATTGGCGCTCTGTGATTGGTTTAGAGACAGTCACATGTGGTGACTGTCTCTCCCAAAATCAAATTCTACTAACTTCAATATTTTTGGTCACTATGTCGCGCCTACTATAAGCGCATGCGACGGAATCAATGTATTTGTTTTGGCGCGTCGCTGTCGCCAGGCACTATAAGCGCTTATAGTGCCGACGTCGCGGCAAAACAAATGTATTTCCGCCGTCGCGTGCGCTTATAGTAGAAGCGACAGCTTGGTCGCGATCGCTGGACGTCAAGTCAATTTGATTTTTCCAGCGACCGCAGCGTGATGTCGCCGGCACTATAAGCGCAGCCTTCGTTTGACTCTTTCCATGTGACAGAAGGGAGAAAGAAGTTCATTACGGAGCTGGCATGTCCATAATAATTAGAGTTGTCTGGTTATTTCTTGTTTTCGGGACATTCCTTTCATGCGTTGGGAAGAAATCGGTTCAGTGGGGTTGTCCTGTGATGGTTTTTTTTTTTTTTTTTTTTTTAAAGAACAAGAATCTTTCTCACAATAGAATTCCTTTAAACACAACAGAAAATGAGTGAGATTCCGACCTCGGGTGTGTAACACTGTCCCAGGAACTGTCTTTATTCAATCACTTGGTGAGAAGAGTAGTGAGAAATATATATATATATATATATATATATATATATATATATATATATATAAAATAAAAAAAAAATAGATGATACCGTTCTGTGGCTAACGAAATGCTTTTATTTGTGCGAGCTTTCGAGATACACTGATCTCTTTTTCCGGCGATGTTACAATGAATGAATGTAACATCGCCGGAAGAAGAGATCAGTGTATCTCGAAAGCTCGCACAAATAAAAGCATTTCGTTAGCCACAGAACGGTATCATCTATTTATTTTTTGATTATTGAAGCTCGGCTAACACGGTACCGATACCTCTACATATATATATATATATATATTTATTTATTTATTTATTTGTGTCATTTAATTGATTTCAACTTTTGGGATCACCATACCCAGTAGCCTGTTCTAACAAAGGCAAAGGGCTTTGCCATGAGCTAAAACCACTATAAAGGGCATCATGCTGGAAATGAATGTTGCCGCAGTGTAAGGAAGTTTGTATTTACAGTATCTATTCAGAGACAGAAGACGCCCAATTCTTGTGCTGCAGGCCCCTCTGGCAATTCTCTTTCAAAATAGTATTCATTTTGACAAAACAATGACTTAACATTTCTCCAAGCTTTTGGGGAACAATAAATGTATTTGGGCCACAGATATGTTTTTTTTTGTTTTTTTTTTCAAATCTGTGACGTGAGACTGCTTTTTGGCAGATCATTGACTTAAATCCATGCCTTGTGTGACCAAAACCAGCTTTATGTGAACAAAAAAGCAGACCAATTTGCATGTATTCTACAGCTTTTCATTGCAGGATCTGTAACCGCGCTGAAACTGACGAGTCTATAAGCCGCCTTGTCCGGTGTTTTCAGTGGGTTTTCTTATTCTACGTCTTATTGAAGCCAATGCTACAAAGCCATGTGGGACAGCTGGTAAAATCTCTAGGGAAATGTCAATGGTCAAAATACATAGCAAGCCCTCTAAGCCGTGATATTTGCGTGCCATTTTCCAAAGTCCTTATCTAAAGGTTATTTTCCTCTGACATGACAATGGGATGTAACCGGTTTTTGGGACATGTTAAACAACGTGCAATTTCTGTGTGGTTATTTATATTTTATGAAAACCGTTGCGCATATCGTGTACACCAGAAGAAAGAGACCTATGAGGTCTCCAGAGCTCTGTGCAACATAATTTCATCTCTGAAGAACGATACTGTTTGGTTGTTGGTTTTTGATACCTTTTTTAGTGGGCAATCCTGCTTTTCTCCATGACCAATAGTTAGATGAGATGCCGAGACCATGTCATTATTTCTAATCATGAGACCCCTGTTCACCAAGTTCTTTAGTTCTCGTGGAGTGGGTTGTATTCGTCCTATTTTACATAATCATATCATGCAGAATAGTATGTTGTGACCTGGGAATGGAGAATGTCTGCAGATTGGAATTCTAGCTCCGGGGATCGCAAACCAACAGCACGTTTCATCTCAATTAGGTCAAGCGTCTCCCAGGCTTACTCTGCACAAGGGCTCATAACGTCACTAAGTACTGAAGATATACCGAACCATATCTGTCATTGCTTTCACACCTAAGTGACTTTGACTCATTGCGAGGATGCTGCATATCTTCTTCCGCCTGTCCTTTAGGCGGCTATAAAAGACCCTTGAAAATCTATGCGGTTGTATTATGAGCATGCTTTTCTCATGCATTCGTGGACATCAGAATCTGGGCAGCTAAAATGACAGGTCCCCCAAATCCAGTGCTGTACAGAGACTTTATCAAAAGGCTTATCCTGTTTTTCCACCAAAGCAGTAATGGTTTAGATTTCTATCAGGCAGAGCTCAAATCTCAGAGAAATCCATCCGTCTGATTTTGTAGTGGCTAAATATTAGAACATTTTCTGTTATTTTAAAGGGGCAGCTTCTTGTAGGGGTTATCAAACAGAAGACCACTTATATATGTAGTTGGCTTCATCCTTAATGTGAAATATTTGCTTGTCCTTTGTAAAATTAATTTGTAATGTGTTTTTTTTTTTTTTGTTTTTTTGTTTTTCCCACTGGTCTGTTTGTAAAGTAATTATGATGCATCATTAGCCAAACAACAACATTTCTTAATTATTCACCCACATATTCAAAGTTCCTAATGCTCTATATTAAAATAAAATGTGATACGCCTCATTGGTCCAAAATGAGGCTGTATTGGTTAATACGCCTATTCCTAACTCAACTGGTGGAATTTGCATATTATATCAGGAAAGGATTAAAAAAATTATCTTTAGCCTTTGTTTCCATGGTAATCAAATAGTTTGGATGGTTTTTACCATTTTTACCTAATTTCTAGTGTCATAAGTTTGGTAAAGTGCCTAATATATAAAGGTATTTTTTTCTTTTAGTCTTCACTGTTTAAATTCATAAGATACTATTATTGGCCAAACGGATGCATTTATTGATCTATAATTTGATAGACTTGATTTTCCCTAGATCACATAAAACATTTAATCGTTTTCTGTACGGGGGAATATTCATAAGGAAGCCAGTACATCAGCCTGATATTTACATGCAATCTACATGACCAATCACTGACTCCTGGAAATGGGAGTCTCTCACACGTCTTGTGTTTATTGCCCTTTATTGTACATATACGTGTTTCACATTTTCAAACTGGGGGGATATCTTAATCGGCGATAATAGCCACCCTATGTACTGCTGGCTTTATTCACCCCGAAGTTGTGATATTCTGAACCAACACTATTCTGAAGCCAGTGTCACGATTGATGTGTGAATGGCCCCCGATAGCATTAACTCAGCCCCCTTTCCAAATCACTCCAAGTCCTATAATATTTCCTTCACTTTATTGGAAAAAGCGGCAGAATACAGGTTCTTGTGAATGGTGTGTAGTAGTGATTTGTAGTTAGAAGCAGGTAGAAAGAAATGGCCTTTCCATAGGAGAGTAACAGGGATACGTGCTGTACTCACAGTCTGCAGGGTGGAAAAGGAAGTGAGGAGCAATGTGGGTAAAGGAATAGTCTAGGGACAGACTATCTGTGAACAAAACAGGGGGGAGGGCAGACTAGCCCATTCTGGTAAGGATCTCAGAGGCTGCAGTAGCAACTCACTGATTACATGCCAAGAGGCAAGAAATGCAACATTGTTACATATCACACAGGCACAGTGTGTGTGTGCAAACTCCATGCAGCTGAAAATAAGAACTGACAGGCAGAAGCTGCAAAGGAAAGAGGGGGGTGAAACAGGGATGTGATTCTTGTTCCATGACAAACACTGCCATTGAATCCCATTGAAACGTTATGATATTCTGTTATGATACTGTAAGAGATGTGTGCAGAACTATATTTAATGGAGACCGATTAGGGTGAAATTAAATCCCGGCTTTATTGCGCCTGTTCCTTTAACAAGGCAAAATATACAAAAAGAAACAAAGGTCTACTCCACTTTGGAGACTAGTTAAACCTTTACTCCAGCCCTTTCTAAATGAGTGGATAGCTAAGCTGGTCCAACAAGAAAGTCTGTTTCTGTTGTTGTAGCTGTAAGCTTTTACAGTCCAATCGCTCCCAGGAGTAACAGTCTGGTCTTTCCTCTGTCAGCATAGCTGTATGCGCAGGAAAAACTCTGGTCAGTATTCCTTCTCCTTATGTCAGCTCAAATGTGAGCCAAGGAATCTCTCCTCTTTCTCACATGAGGCTTTTTACAGAGCTCTCATTAATCCAGGTGGAGACTGGATCATTGAGTGGCTGTAATTAACTATCTCAAAGCTGGATCCTCAGAGCTCTGAGGCTGCTTTATTTAAACAGGGATAAGTCCCTGTTACTGATACGTTCTGTTTATGTATGTCTTTATTTATATAGTGCCATTAATGTACGTAGCGCTTCACAGCAGTAATACACGTGACAATCCCATAGAAATAACACAATTGGAAGAAGTGCTTCAGACATAAAAGTAACATTTAGGAAAAGGAGTCCCTGCTCTGAAGAGCTTACAATCTAATTGGTAGATAGGAAGAACATACAGACAGTAGGAGGGTGTTCTGGTAAGTGCATCTGCAAGGGGCCAAGCTTTATGTATGAGGTGTATAGTATTCGCCACGGAGCTACTCATATGCTTCGTTAAGCAGGTGTGTTTTTAAGGTGGGTCTTAAAGGTGGATAGAGAGGGTGCTGGTTGGATATTAAGGGGGAAGGGCATTCCAGAGGTGTGGGGCAGTCAGTGAGAGTTTTAAGACGGGAGAGGGCTTTAGATACAAAGGGGGTAGAGAGAAGACATCCTTTATCAAAACACAACATCCTTTAGCAGAACACAAGAGTCGGGATGGTGCATAGCGAAAAATTAGGGCTGAGATGTAAGGAGGGGCAGAAGAGTGTAAAGCTTTAAAAGTGAGTAGGAGAATTGAGTGAGAGATGCGGGATTTGGTAGGAAGCCAGGAGAGGGATTTCAGCAGGGGAGACGCTGAGACAGATTTAGGAAAGAGTAGAGTGATTCTGGCAGCAGCGTTAAGGATAGATTGTAGGGGTGACAGGTGAGAGGCAGGAAGGCCGGTGGAGGTTACAGTAATTGAGACAAGAGAGAATGAGGGCCTGAGTCAGAGTTTTTGCAGTCGAGCAACAGAGGAAAGGGCGTATCTGTGGCAGTCACGCTTCTCCATCTGTACTGCTACAATCATTTAAAAATGTAGGAAGTTCAGTTCTGAATTGAGGCTTAGAAAGTTTATTCCATCCACTATTTAAACTCCTTTTTGCAGACAATCCTACTTTGGAGTTCCTTACAGGGTCCCTGATTTATAATTTATTGAGGTTAACTGTTGCACAATAGGCTGTCAGTCATGTGGGTTATACCTCCGTACTTCCATGGATCTGGTGCCTAAAGGTGTAATCGTACCTTGCCGGCTAGAATACATCCTGTTGTAAATAATTTAACAGTCTCGTTGGCTTCCCTAAACAAGTCGTACCGTCCTGAAAGCAGAGATTTGGCTGCTTTCGTATTTTGGGGTGGAATTAAGTTTCAAGTTGAATTTCTTGGCATCTGAATGGAGAAGTGTTTTGTTAATGAAGTATTTTATTTACCTTTGGGCCCAGCCTGTCCTTATCAGAGAGCAAAGATAAGGGGAGAGAGGAAGCATCCTCCAGGCTTAGGCTAAGGCCCCGGTAACGCCGCTGTAACGCGCGCCCGCGAGATTGGCGGCGCGTTCAGCCGATTCCCCGGTCTGCAGCTCACTGCAGGCAGAGAGACCGGGCGGGGCGCGGCCATGACATCACCCGGCAGATTCGCCCTCATTGGCTGAACCGCCGGGGGGCGTGCCTAATCGCTTGACGCGAGTCCTGCTCTCAATTCTATTGAGAGCAGGAGCAACTCTCGCCCGAGCGCTGCGGCCCCCCCTCGCAGCGGGCCCGGCGCCATTGAGGGGAGGGCTCTCGTCCGTGCAGCGGGGCAAGGCCTTACTTGTTGAACACCATAACATCAGACAATAGGGAACGGCCAGAAGAAATCAACCCCTCCCACGTCTCCACTCAGGATTTTTATATACCGAGTGTAAAAATTATTTTAAAATACCAGATTTGGGTTAAATAAAATAAAAATAAAAAAATTTCCCCCCCCTTATATGTGACCCCTTAAACATGTCACTGGCAATATTCCACCTTGGTCCTTGGAGAAATTGCCTCTTCGACCTCCCACAGTGCCAGGGGCCCAATGGCACCAGCATAACTCCGGCCCTCTCATGCCGTGTGATCGCTTCTACGGCAATCTCATGATTTGACCAAGACCAAAAAGAAAGTGATTCCCATGGCGCAAAAAAAAAAAAGAAAAGAAAAGAGTGCATTATTTCTCCGATCGTTTTCACACTAGATAAAGCGTAGTTGCACTCCCAAATGTATTTTGGTGTCTTGCGTATCGATAAACCCAGTGTGTTCTGTAGTCGCTCCAGGTCCATTCTCCTTCGCCACCTCCTCTTTCTCCTCCATTCTCCTTCGCCACCTCCTCTTTCTCCTCCATTCTCCTTCGCCACCTCCTCTTTCTCCTCCATTCTCCTTCGCCACCTCCTCTTTCTCCTCCATTCTCCTTCGCCACCTCCTCTTTCTCCTCCATTCTCCTTCGCCACCTCCTCTTTCTCCTCCATTCTCCTTCGCCACCTCCTCTTTCTCCTCCATTCTCCTTCGCCACCTCCTCTTTCTCCTCCATTCTCCTTCGCCACCTCCTCTTTCTCCTCCATTCTCCTCCATTCTCCTCTATCAATTTGCTCACAAGGAAAGAGTAGCACATATAGTATATCATGTTGTGTTTTTTGTTGTAAATCTACATTAAAATCCAGCTATCGCACTCACAATTGAGTTAAAAACATGAGCACGTCTCCTATTCCCCAGCAGATTACAACCGCTCTCGCCTCTGTAGTACATGGTTCAGAATACTTCCTGGTCACGCGAGCGACCCGTGGGATCTTGGCTGAGCTCCGTCCGCGGTCGGCCTTCACAATGACACCCTACGCCTTCTGCCTGGGCTTCGTCAGGGGCGATTGAGGCTGGTATTGTGCTAGCCCTTATTAACCGTTTACATTTGAACCCTTTGTAGGATCAGTGTACAGTAGTTTTGTGTTTACAGAACAGCAGTCCCCACAATCGGACATAATGCTACGAATGGGAAAAAGGTAAGACGAGGGCGGTGATTAGAAACAATGGAGTTAAATGCATAAATACTACATAACACTAATTTATGATCCCTACATAAATACATTGTCCAAATTGACTGTATTTTTTGTTTCGGTTTTATATGCAAACTATAAGTGTGTTTATATGCAAACTACAAGAATAGCCACAGAGAATACATTGAATATAAAAACGACTAATTTGTAAAAAAGTACATCCATAAATACCACAGAATGTGAATGAATGAAGACAACATAAATACCAAATACATACACTTTCTAAATGTGTATTTTACACACACACACACACACACACACACACACACACACACACACACACACACACACACACACACACACACACACACACACACACACACACACACACACACACACACACACACACACGTAATAAGATGTATAAAGCCAAATATAACATTTATGTTAATTGTAATTGAAATATAGGAGGCTACTATATATAATATAAATACAAGTGAAAATTGTGCCTGTGTTTATATAAATCCTGGGCGCCTAAAATATACCCCCTTGTGACTGCTGTCCTTCCCAGAGACATCAAAGCTGGAAAAGGTGCGCTGTGACTGGCAGCAGCAGTGATTGACAGGTTGTCGCCTGTCAGTGAGGAGATTGGGTGGGGGAGGGGAGGGGAATCCTCACTGGAGGGCTGGAGGCAGGGGGTGGAGTTAGTTGGAGGGGGTGGAGTTAGTTGAATCCCTCCTATATTCTGCACGACCCTGCTCTCAATGCACACTGGGCCCCTCTGTTCTTCCTCCCCCCACCACCCCGCGCCTAACAAATCGCTGGCTCCAAAGTATTTAATATTTTCGGCCACCCCTGTTATAGGCCTAAATGCGATTTTTTTTTTTATTTATTTTTTTCCCTTTTGAGCAAATTGGGAGAGAAGTAGAAAGAGGTGGCGTAGGAGGATTGATCAGGAGCGATCACAGAACACATTGGGATTATTGATACGCAAGACATACGTTTGTGAGTGCAATCACGCATTATTTCGTGTGAAATCATGATTTTAGACATATTGCACTATTCTTTTTTTGCGCCATTGAAATGCCTTTCTTTTTACACTGTCACAATGCTCATGGCAGGAGCATTATCGCCTTAAGGCCGCAGGGAAAATCAGGAGTTGTATATGGTATACCTGACATTTCACACTGAAAATATATATGCAATCCAAAATATATTATGCAGACTATTCCCATTTCACTTGTTTTCGTGTCCACATATATAGCTTTCTCTTTTTGTTGGGGCGGTTCTTATTTTGTTGACGCCGGAAACAGAGGTGGACAGGGGTTCAACTTCCGCTTCGATCAGACTTGCCAAGCAAGTGCCCCAGACATGCTTGGTAAATCATAAGGGCGCTCGAAGGGCACTCTAAAGGTTACGACACCTAGTTATTGCATGTGAAGTAGTTCTAGAAACATTTTATAGACCATTGTATTCGTTAAAATTTGTCTCCGGTAAATTGAGACATTTAGTCATCTCTGATGTTTGACAAACTTCAGTGCCCCTTTCCTCAGGATTTGTAATAACCTGGAGTTACGTTCTTTAAACACAGAAGTATGTAATAACATATCTGAGGTCTTTATAATGATGTTACAGGAGACCGGAATAAAAAGACGGCAGGCAGTTGGCACCAGTATTACACAATGGTGTACAAGGCGCCCCCAAAGTACTCTATACATTGTAGAATTCGGGTTACCCTGGCTAATGCAGCACGGCCACTTGCTTAGTTCTTGTGTGGGATTATGTTATCTCACACTGAATCTACGTGTAATGGACTGAACTGCTATTCGGTAGGGGATGTGCTCTGAAGTCACTGTTTTGTGTTGGTTAACACTGTCCTGCAGATACACTAAACTAGGGATTCCCAACCTTTTTACATTGTGCACCCCTGCTAGAAAATATTTGTTCCGCGAACCCCTAATTAATCTTGTTGCCTACTTAGACTATCGCTAACAAAACAGTGTGACCAATCCCAGGCAGTATAGTGTCCTGAGCTTGTGGGGGGAACGCATGCTTTAGGTCCCAAATGGCACCTTTTAGTGTGTGTACAAAGCATGGGTGGTATAGCTGTCTATCACTACCAGAGCTTCTAAAGTCACGCCCCCCCAATGCCTGGCTGCTGTGGATGCAAAGCATTGTGGGAAGCGCCTGCTTTAATTGATAGCTATACCAGTCACGCCAAGGTGCAGTTTAGGGCCTTACTAAGTGTGCAGTCCCCACACGGGATGAGGAACAATCTAGGACATTTGGCTGTGGCCGCTGCGCCGTGACCAAATGACTGCCGACGCTTCGCCACAACTCACCCCTACCCTAAACCATAATACAATTGAGCTTAGAAGCGGCGAATCGACGGAGGGTCTGTCTGCGGCCGAACGCCGGCAGTGATTTGGTGGCGAAACAGTTGCGACCAAATGTCCCATCCGCTCAGGAAGCCACTATACTGCCTGTGACCCGCCATTATTTCCCGAACCCCTAGCGGTTCCCGAACTTGCTGTTGGGTATCACTGCGCTAAACCATCCAAGCAGTGTAGCACTCACCAACTACTCATTGCATTGATCGCATCGCCAGCCAAACTGAAAGTGAGCTTTAAATCTACACCTGGCCACATGTCCCCAGTGTTTTATTCTTTGTCTTTTTTTAGGGTTCTTTGAGGCTGGCATTTGAGGAGGACAGCGGTCACCAACCTCTGGAGCTGTCTCTGAAACCCGCAGCGAGTATTGTGAGATCCGAGAACGTGAAGGTAAGTTCTCTGTGTCATGTGAATGGTTTGAGGAACTTGATCTGAGAGGTGTTTAGATGTATTTGTTTATCTGACACAGTAGTAACAAAGGAGGGAGAGGGAGAGGGAGTAGGGGGTATGATAGCTTTATTGGACCAACAAGTAGTTGATATGTTACAAGCTTTCGCACCACTCAGCAGGGTAGGACCCGATGAAGGACCCTGAGAGGTGCGAACACTTGTAATATATCAACTACTTGTTGGTCCAATAAAAGGTATCATAAACCCTACTCCCTCTCCCTCCTGTGTTACTACATGGAAGAATGGACCAACACGGCTCCCCACCCGTCTTTGCTTTATCTGTAACAGACACGCCAGTCTTCCCTTACCCTTTGGTTTAGGAGATGTACAGTGGCAAATTCCCAATGGCAGCTGACCACATCGTAGCCCGCGCCAGCACTAGTGAATAGAGTAGCACTTCTTTTACTTACAAACCCAAACTTTTTACTTTCTTACAAAGAAAAGGGGATTTGTTTTAGAAAGATGCTCTCCTTTTCTGTGTGTGTGTATATATATATATTGTGACAAACGGCTTACTCCGGGGCTCCGTCGTTTGTCCGGGACTGTTTAGAACACGGTCTTTTAGGGTAGGTTAAATGATGAGGCGTCACGTACTGTTCCTTTAAACAGGCTATGCCTGGTTTATTCAGTCCCAGGCACTGAGACTGCCACAGTGCATACAACAGAAAACAGATCAAAACAAAAGCTGCTCACCTGAGCGATAACTTAACTTAGATATCCCTGACTCAGGGTTGGAAGTGGCTTTTCCACTTCCAACATCAAAACACGGTACTTTTGCAGTCTTACACAAATGAACAGAAAGATTGAACCTGTTTGGGGAAGAGGCTTCTCCCCTCTGTAGTTCAGCAGCCTTCCAGCCTCCTGGCTCTTGTGGGGAGACCAGAGCAAACAGGAAATCAGTCTTTCATACCTGATTCCTAATTAGCATGACAGGTGACAGAAATCAGGCAGCAGACAAACTCTGGTCTGGATCTCTCATCCCTCAGTTCCAGCGCTTGCCAAACTGTGGGATGGAGTGTATGTATTATAAGGCTGCACTCCCAGGCCAAACAGGATAGAAACTGTCTAGTATCCTGGGAGCCCTATATACGGAATTTATTACCATCCCCTGGTTTCTGTCACATATCCTCCCCCCCAGCTCAGACCTCGAGGGATGAGCGACCATGGATATTAGGGAGTGCATCCTTGACAACCCGTCAGCATTGCCATGTTTGTGCCCTGACCTGTGTTCCACAGAAAATTTAAAGGGTTGTAGGCTTAGGAACCACCTGGTCACTCTAGCATTCTTTTCCCTGTTTTGACACATCCAGGTAAGGGGTGCATGATCTGTGACCAACCGGAATTTTCTCCCCAACAGGTAGTATTTGAGTGTCTCTACAGCCCACTTTATTGCGAGACACTCTTTCTCTACTATGGAGTAATTTTTCTCCTGGGGATTTAGTTTCCTACTTAAATAAAGGATGGGGTGCTCCTCACCTTGAGACTCCTGGGAGAGTACCGCCCCCAGCCCTACCTCAGATGCGTCGGTTTGGACTACGAACTCTTTGGAGAAGTCAGGTGTGACCAACACTGGTTGGGCACAGAGAGCTTCTTTCAGGCTTCTAAAGGCCTGTTCGGTTTCGGGGGACCACTTTACCATTAGCGGTCCTCTTGCTTTTGTGAGGTCAGTTAGTGGGGTTGCCTTAGTTGCAAAATTGGGAATAAACCTTCTATAGTACCCAATTAAGCCCAAAAAGGTCCTTACTTGTTTTTTTGTAACTGGCCTTGGCCAATTTTGTATCGCCTCCACTTTGAGTGTTTGGGGTTTGAGTAAACCTCTGCCAATAGAATATCCCAGATACTTGGCCTCCTCCAGACCAATAGTGCATTTAGCGGGGTTAGCAGTTAGTCCAGCAGACCGGACTGCGTCAAGCACAGCTTGGACCTTTGGAAGGTGGGATTGCCAATCTTCACTATGGATTACCACATCATCCAGGTAGGCGGCAGCATACCGAGCATGTGGTTTTAAAATTTTATCCATCATTCTTTGGAATGTGGCGGGAGCTCCATGTAAGCCAAAAGGCAACACCTTATACTGAAAGAGGCCGTCTGGGGTTGAGAAGGCTGTCTTTTCTTTTGCCCTTTCTGTGAGGGGAACCTGCCAGTACCCTTTTGTTAGGTCTAGGGTTGTGAGATATCGGGCTTTGCCCAGTCTCTCTACAAGTTCATCTACCCTGGGCATAGGATAAGTATCAAATTTTGACACCGCGTTTAGTTTCCGGTAGTCATTACAAAACCTTGTTGTACCATCTGGCTTTGGGACTAAGACTATAGGGCTGTTCCACCCACTTTGGGATTCCTCAATTACACCTAGTTTTAGCATTTTTTTAACCTCTAAACTTATAGCCTTTCTTTTGGCCTCTGGGATTCGGTACGGTTTAAGGTTAACTCGGACCCCCGGTTCAGAGACTAGGTCATGTTCAATTACGCTAGTTCTACCTGGCCGTATAGAGAAGATTTCTTTGTTTCTTTTCACTAAATTCTGAACCTCTCGTTTCTGATGAACAGACAGGGTTTCAGCTATGCTAACCTCTGGGTCAGTTTCTTGATTCTCTGACGGACCTGGGGGTACTAGGGTTAACAAGACCTCTCTATCTTTCCAGGGCTTGAGTAGGTTTATATGGTAAATTTGCTCAGGTTTCCTCCTACCTGGCTGTCTTACCTTATAATTTACTTCTCCCACTCTTTCCAAGACCTCATATGGCCCATGCCATTTAGCAAGGAATTTACTCTCCACGGTGGGAACCAGAACTAGTACCCTATCACCTGGAGAAAAAATTCTGACCCTAGCACCCTTATTATATGTATTCCTCTGTGCTTCTTGAGCTTTCTCCATGTGTTCCCTCACTATGGGTAGGACTGCAGCAATGCGGTCCTGCATCTGGGCAACATGCTCTATTACACTTCTGTAAGGGGTAACCTCGTGTTCCCAAGTCTCTTTGGCTATATCCAGTAAGCCCCTTGGGTGTCGGCCATACAATAGTTCAAACGGGGAGAAGCCTGTGGATGATTGGGGAACTTCCCTAATGGCAAATAACAGGTACGGTAACAAACAATCCCAGTTTTTCCCATCTTTATCAACCGCCCGCCGTAACATGCTCTTTAAGGTTTTATTGAACCTTTCCACTAAACCATCTGTTTGTGGATGATAGACTGAGGTTCTGAGATGCTTGATTTTTAGGAGTTTACATAGCTCTTTCGTTACTTGGGACATAAATGGTGTTCCCTGGTCAGATAGAATCTCTTTAGGAATCCCGACCCGGGAAAACAGAACTACTAACTCTTTTGCTATGTTTTTAGCTGAGGTGCTACGTAGGGGAACTGCCTCCGGATATCGGGTGGCATAATCTAATATTACCAATATATGCTGATGTCCCCTAGCAGACTTTATTAGGGGTCCTACTAGATCCATAGCAATCCGGTCAAATGGTACCTCTATTATGGGAAGGGGTACCAATGGGCTGCGGTACGCCTTGAACGGGGCGGTGATCTGACATTCTGGGCATGAGGAACAATAATTCGTAATTTCTGCCAGAACCCCAGGCCAATAGAAGCTTCGGAGAACCTTTTCTTTTGTCTTTTCCACCCCTAGGTGTCCCCCCAATGGATGACTATGTGCGAGGTGTAATACTACGTTACGGAATGTCCGTGGTACCAACAATTGTTTCGTTGTAACTGATTTCCTTTTATCAACCCGATATACTAGGTCGTTCTCTACCTCGAAGTAGGGGTAAGCAAGTGACCTATCTGGTTGGCCAGGAGTACTATTCTGGTCCCGTATATTTCCCCTTGCTACCGCTAATGTGGGGTCCTCCCACTGGGCCTTCTTAAAACTCCCAGGACTGACCTCTAGGTCAGCGAGGGTCTTATCCGGTTCTGGGGTGGTAAGTGTCTGCTCAACACCTTGATTTGGGGTATTCCCTACCAAAGTAGTGATGGGGAAGGGAATTTTACAGCACTCCTCCTTTTCCCCCTTCTTATTTGGGCCCTCGTCAACCTCCATTTCTGAAAAAGGGAAAGGATTTGTTTCTTCTAATACTTCGTTATGGTCCGCTATTGAACTCTGGGCGCTATTCTGAGCGGGGGACCACATTTTTAGAAAATGGGGAAAGTCGGTCCCTATTAACACATCATGTGCCAGTTTGGGTACAATACCCACCTTGAAATCTAAAGAACCAAACTCTGTTTCAAAAAAAACATCAACAGTGGAATATTCATGATTATCCCCATGTATACAACAAATTGCCACTCTTTGTGAACTGTTTCCCTGTTTCTTCTTAATGGGCAAGAGGTATTCGGACACTAGTGTGACCATGCTCCCAGAGTCAAGAAGTGCCCGAACCCTCTTACCATTAACCTTTACAAATGCCCACAGATGGTTATTCAAGGGGTCCTCTGGGCTAGGGCCCATACATTGGGACAACAGCGAATAAGGTTCCACGCTGTTGCATTGCATGGGCTCATAATTTAGTGGGCAGATTTTTGCTGTGTGGCCCCTCTCATGACAATTTACACATTTAGGTACATAGTCTGTGTCCCACTTAGAGCCTTTTCCCGGCTCCCCATGTTGGCTATTGCCCTTAGTGTGCGAACCACTGTTGCTGGTGCTGCGTGAAGGTGGTCGCCGCTCTTCAGCGCCCCTTAACCCCGGTACCCTTTTACCGTCTCTGGAAGAGTCCTGGAACCTCGGGTAGTGGGGTTGCTCCACGACTGTGGGTTGCGGGTGCTCTTCTGCTGCATTGTACCTTTCTACGAGGGCCACAAGCTCATCCGCATTGTGGGGGTCACTCCGACTGACCCAACGGCATAAGGCAGAGGGAAGTTTCCTCAAGAACTGGTCCATGACCAACCGTTCCACGATGTGGCTGGCTGAGTTGATCTCGGGTTGTAGCCACTTCCGGGCGAGGTGGATGAGGTCATACATCTGGCTTCGGGTGGCTTTATCCATCGTGAAGGACCATGCGTGAAACCTTTGGGCGCGAACAGCCGTGGTTACGCCGAGGCGGGCGAGGATCTCGAACTTCAATTTTGCATAGACGTTAGCTTCGGCTGGCTCTAGATCAAAGTAAGCCTTCTGGGGTTCGCCGCTTAGGAAGGGTGCGATTAGACCAGCCCACTCAGCTTCTGGCCATCCCTCTCTCTGTGCCGTGCGTTCAAACGTGAGAAGATAGGCTTCCACATCATCCGAGGGTCCCATCTTCTGAAGGTAGTGGCTTGCCCTGGTCATTTTCGGAACTGGGGCTGCCGCTGCCAGTGGAAGGTTACTGATAGTCCCCCTCAGGATCTCGAGTTCCTGCTGTAAGCCCTGAGCGAACCGCTGTTGCTCCTCTCTCAGCAAGCGGTTTGTCTCTTGCTGGTTTGCATTCGCGTTTTGCAGGGCTTCATTCGTCTGTTGCTGGTTTGCATTCGCCTGTTGCTGGTTGGCATTCGCCTGTTGCTGGTTGGCATTAATCTCTTGCTGGGCTATTAGCAGCTGTTGATGGGCTGCATTCGTCTGCTGCTGGTTTGCATTAGTTTCTTGCTGGGCTATTAACAGCTGTTGCTGGGTTTCATTCGCGTCTTTCTGGGCAGCGACATTGCGTACCAGCGCACCCACCACGTCTTCCATCTTGTTTGCAGAGGATGAAAAAAACTTTTTTTTTTTTTTTTTTCAAAGTTCTTCAACCCGCAGACCCCCTAGTGCTCTGCCCGCATTCTCCACCATATGTGACAAACGGCTTACTCCGGGGCTCCGTCGTTTGTCCGGGACTGTTTAGAACACGGTCTTTTAGGGTAGGTTAAATGATGAGGCGTCACGTACTGTTCCTTTAAACAGGCTATGCCTGGTTTATTCAGTCCCAGGCACTGAGACTGCCACAGTGCATACAACAGAAAACAGATCAAAACAAAAGCTGCTCACCTGAGCGATAACTTAACTTAGATATCCCTGACTCAGGGTTGGAAGTGGCTTTTCCACTTCCAACATCAAAACACGGTACTTTTGCAGTCTTACATAAATGAACAGAAAGATTGAACCTGTTTGGGGAAGAGGCTTCTCCCCTCTGTAGTTCAGCAGCCTTCCAGCCTCCTGGCTCTTGTGGGGAGACCAGAGCAAACAGGAAATCAGTCTTTCATACCTGATTCCTAATTAGCATGACAGGTGACAGAAATCAGGCAGCAGACAAACTCTGGTCTGGATCTCTCATCCCTCAGTTCCAGCGCTTGCCAAACTGTGGGATGGAGTGTATGTATTATAAGGCTGCACTCCCAGGCCAAACAGGATAGAAACTGTCTAGTATCCTGGGAGCCCTATATACGGAATTTATTACCATCCCCTGGTTTCTGTCACAATATATATATATATATATATATTTATTTATTAGTATCATTCTTCCGTTGCCTCCCTGGGCTACAATGTTTAATACACGTGAAACCTCTTGAAATCGGGTACTGGACCACAATTATTTTTTTTATATATATATCCTTTGCCACTTCACATTCACCTCATTCGTGGCTATTTTGTGGTTACCGACACTTCGCCAGACACTGACTCCTGATACTGCAGAGGTCTCTCTCAGCGGGATCTTGGCTTAGATAGGATCATGCAGCATTCCCACCTAATAGATTAGTTTTTTTGTTTTTTTTAAGGGCGTAGGGGGGGGGGGGAATCTTAGGTGGAAATTATTTTGTATGAAGCGTTTCATTTTGAGCATCAGTCTGTGTGCCCAGTGTATTTTTATTTTTTTTGCAGGTTTTTCTGGAAGCAGCTGTAATTAATAAAATATTATAGTAACGATAAAGCTAATTTAAATAAGTGTAATAATTATTTCTAAGTAGTGCTTATAAGAAGTTATACATTCCACACCATGCAGTACTTGGAGATATTGGTTTAATGTTCTTTATTTTCCGTGTGTGTGTGTGTGTGTGTGTGTGTGTGTGTGTGTGTGTGTGTGTGTGTGTGTGTGTGTGTGTGTGTGTGTGTGTGTGTGTGTATGTGACCATGTCCTGCAGCCATCTGTTTTGTCCCAAGTTGTCGTCTTCTTTAGAGACCCTTTCGAGAGATGATGAGCTTTAACTTTTATCAAAGAGACACCTAGTGGGGCCCCGAGCGATCTCAAAATCTGTATTTTAACAGCTAGACTTGCACCCAAACGCTGAGGCAGTGAGTGAGCATCTGAGGGCCGGAGACGTGTGATATTCACTCCCGATCCAGAACTGTTGTATAAAAGCACAGAAAAATACGTTTCCCTATCAGAATGCATTGGTACGCTGTTAAACGTAGGCCATTTTGTCTATAAATGGGGGAAATATTTAGTAGTTTATTATCACTAAATCAATCTAAAAACCTCAGGGTAATATCCTCCTATCAATATGTGTGAAAATGAAAACAAAATGTTGGTCGGACCGGATCGTGAGAAGATTGATTATTTTAACATCGGGGGAACAGAAATGTGCCCGAGCGAGAGACGGCTGTCTTCATTGCATATTAAATAGGGATCTGTGTGTACAACTGGCGCAGCACATTCTTGGCAAGAGCCACGCTTAGAAGTGCCGAGAGGCAGGTTTATTCATCACTTCCATTCAATTCCCTGAATTAAACGTTTCCGTTCGTAATGAGTCCATTTTGATGTTTTAATTAGTCTGGATGTGGAGTGGGTTTTTTTTTTTTTGTATTTGTAAGTATGTATCTTTATTTATATAGCGCCATTAGTGTACATAGCGCTTCCCAGCAGTAATACACGTGACAATCATATAAATAACAAATAATACAAATAACAGATCATGGGAATAAGCGCTTCAGACATAAAAGTAACATTTCGAAAGAGGAGTCCCTGCTCCGAAGAGCTTACAATCTAATTTGTTATGAGTTCTATCGGGCAGATAGCCTGGAATCTTGCCGTGTTCCTCACCGTTAGATAGGAAGTATGAATTGTGACGGGGCCTTTTCCCAAAGAAAAAAGGAAACTACCCCACACAAGAAGAAAAAAGCAGAAACTCCTTACTGACCAATAAAATAAGGATTTATTATGCAGAGGGGTGTAAACAGAAGCTTTGGGGTTAGCCTTCGTCGGGTGAATAAAGTAGAAAATATGAACAACCCGTGTCATTAAAGCCGTAATACTACATCCACCCCCCCCCCCCATTGTTTCACCTTTGTTCTCTTTATTTGTAAAGCACGTGACAATGTATAATTCTACATTCTTACCTAAACTGGCAATTGTTTGGTGCTCCTGTTCTTAATCTGTCAGAATACTGATTGTGTGTATAACAGAATGGCCGCCTTTTCAGTTTCAGTCAATCCTTCAGTCAGTGTAAATCAGCAGCTTCAATGTATCCTGATATTATCACGGTAACATTATCAATTACAGTTTGCTGCTGTAACTGAAGGGAATATTGTCATTAAATGAACACAAACTGGAAAGTGTTGCAAACATCTTGTACTGCTGGGGATGTGGGTTTAAAAACTGCGATAGAAATAAAAAGATGGTTTAAAACTCATAAAAAATGGCATTAAGAGCTGAATAATAATAATAAAATAATGCAGAATGTATTATCTAATTATATAAAAAACATATAATATTGCACATGTTTTGCTGCGTTAAATACCCTCCACCTACTAGTGAAATTCCCTCTGTCTACTGTATGCACAGCGCGGCAAACAAATGTGTTCATGATGTCACTGGGGGATTGGCGTATTAATGACGTCATTGTTAGACATATACAGCATACCCGTGGGTGTTTGTGAGAGGAGGAGGGAGTCCGTGCATAAACATGGTAACAGGAATAAAAACAATGTAACAAACACAGCATTGTTACCTTCTATACATATTAACTACAAAATAGTGCTGATACTTACAGGGGAGAAACGTTGCCAGCGAGTCTCCCAGCAGCGGCAGCTAATTCATTCATTTAACACAGAGATGAGGTTGACGGCGAACGCCCCACCTCCTGTAAGTTACCGTTCGCCAAAACAGGACCTGTTAAACCCATTGCGACCTATCATCTGCTATGAGCGAGGTATAGTAGTGGACAGAGTAACGGGTAAGCAGTTCCTAGCCACATAAATTGTTTTTTTTTGGCAAGATCACCATGAATGTCATTATTGACCCCCTCCAGTCGCGTCCACTGAACAGGTCTGGCTCAACCGCTCCCAGTTGAATGTCTTTCCATTTGTCGGAGTCAAGTAGTGGAAACCAAATGCCATTGATATCCGGGATCCCCTACGTCAGGCGATATTCGTGCCCCTGTGCAAACAAAAATACGCTTGTTGAGAGTTTATTATAACTCTGCACAACGTAGAGAGGGATGATTAGAACAGCAGAGATTTCCAAACAGAGTTGTTGGAGGTGGTCACAGGGAAGGAAATGTAATAACTAAGAGAGATAATCCCTATAGTGTGGCACTAGAGAACACCCTGTATTTAATTGGAAACATACTTTTTGACTACTCCGTTTGTTTTTATTTCAAAAGCTAGGATAGCTTCAATACCCATGTTATGGTGAATCAGAACACATGTAAAATACCTTACAATACATTATATTCCAAAAAGGTACCAAAAAGTACAGTGTTATTAACACTTCCAGTACTGGAAATAAATGACACAAAACAATACAAAATAAAAAAGTGGAGAAGTGACACTGGTTCCCTAAGATGCGTCTCATAAAACATAATTTTTAACAGTAAATAATTAAAAAATATTGTTTGGAGGTGATAACAAAGCTCAGATAAAACAAGCGAAATAAAATCAATTAAAATGGAAGGAGGGCGTGGAGCGGCGTATATGTGCTAGTAGTCCAGCCTTGTAATGGTGTGCACAAGAGTTGTGCACTAGATAGAAAAGTGTACACACTTACCTAGCTGAAATATATAGAATTCTATCACTGACTAAGTGAAAAGATAAACACAAGTCAGACTTCATGTTGCTGTGCTCTACAGGTACTTCCTGTGCAGTTAACTCAGCTGAGGGTGCTATTTAAGTAATAATCCCTGAAGAACAGGGCATTACTGGCCAATAATGCCCTGGCTGGAAGAGTTGAAGGCCTCGGGCCTTCAACTCTTCCAGCCAGGGCATTATTGGCCAGTAATGCCCTGTTCTTCAGGGATTATTACTTAAATATACTATAACTCTTGTGCACACCATTACAAGGCTGGACTACTAGCACATATACGCCTCCACGCCCTCCTTCAATTGTAATTTATATTAGTGCCTCTCTACTCTAGAAAACATATACAGGGCGCTTGAGAGCATAGACAACATGTGTTGTGTCGCAGGTACAGAAGGCGTGTAATTTGAATCACTTTCCCCTGTAAAATGTAAACCCTTCAGTTTGTAACAGGAAAGTGTCACCTTTTTAGGGTTTGTTACGAACTGAACTATTTTCATTTTTCAGGACTATTAATGTAAAAATGATGATGTGTTATGATAAAACCTTTGGGGACACTAGAAGAGATGATAGGGGAACATTTGTTATATCTCGTAGGAGTCTGAGTACTTTCAAGCCTCCTATTCTTTACTATTCACTGAAGACCTTCATGAGCCTTGTACAACACGATATATGTAGACATAAATGGGGTGACAAAACAAGGAATAACCTCAAAAAAATAACTAGGGCTACAACAAGGTTACAAAAGAAAAAGGAAATTGTTATCAAGGGTGCAGATGAAGGTGGGGCAGTGGTCATCTGGGATTAAACAAAGTATGTTAACAAAGTGAATAGACAACTGGAGAAAATAATATGACCTCTTGGATAGATACCCGACATAAGACATAATGGACATAATCCAACCTTGTTAACATCACAGGACTATTTGATAAATAAATACTTGACATTCTGATAAGAAAAAGCCCCCTGTACACCTGTTCTGTACCTGCCCCCAAAAATCCATAAAGCCTTTAATAACCCACCTGGGTTATTGTATTGTATGTCTTTATTTATATAGCGCCTTTAATGTACATAGCGCTTCACAGTAGTAATACATGTGGTAATCATATAAATAACAGATAATATAAACAGGTCATGGGAATAAGTGCATCAGACATAAAAGTAACATTAAGGAAAAGGAGTCCCTGCTCCGAGGAGCTTACAGTCTAATTGGTAGGTAGGGAGAACGTACAGAGACAGTAAGAGGGAATTTTGGTAAGTGCGTCTGCAGGGGGCCAAGCTTTATGTATCATGTGTCCAGTATAATCCACAGTGCTATTCATATGCTTCTTTAAGCAAGTGTGTCTTAAGGTGGGTCTTAAAGGTGGATAGAGAGGGTGCTAGTCGGGTATTGAGGGAAAGGGCATTCCAGAGGTGTGGGCAGTAAGTGAGAAAGGTTTAAGGCGGGAGAGGGCTTTAGATACAAAGGGGGTAGAAAGAAGACATCCTTGAGAGGAACGCAAGAGTCGGGATGGTGCATAACGAGAAATAGGGCTGAGATGTAAGGAGGAGCAGTAGAGTGTAAGGCCTGGGACATGGTCAGCGCTTATGCGCTGAGCCGTGCTGCTGCTCGGCACAGAGCCCGTGCAGCCGCAATGAGAGCGGCTTTAGCAGGGGCTCGCGCACGCGTCAGCACGCTTGGGGAAGCGTGTGTCTGACGGCGTTTTGAAATTTCCCCGCTTGCCGGAGCGCAGGGCCGGTCACGTGAGCGGTTCGCCCAATGAAGGCGAACCAGCACCGTGACGTCACTGGCCCACCCCCGGCCCTCCCCCTGATGGCGCGCTGTGTAAGGCCAGGGAAAGCACTGCTTTCGCTGAGCCTCAGCACGCCTCTACACTGGTTAAAGGCACTATGTCCCAGGCCTAAGGCTGCGGTCCCAGTCACTGCTACAGCGCACACCTCGGCGTGTGCTGTGCGTGTAAGCACCGCCCCTCAATGGGGCTGGGCCCAGTACTCACCTTCCCGCTGAAGGTGCAGCCGCGCTGTACTCGCAGTTTGTTTTAACTCAATGGAATTGAGTTCAGAACTGGCGATGGAGGCGTGGCCACGCCCCCGCCGGCAGTTCACCCAATGAGGGCGAACCAGCCGCATGAGGTCATGACCACGCCCCCACAAAACCCCTCCCACGCCCCCTCCCGTCGCAATCTCCCTCTCTCCCTAAAGACGGTGGGTAGCTTTAAAAGTGAGGAGGAGAATTGAGTGTGTGATACGGGATTTGATCAGAAGCCAGGAGAGGGATTTCAGGAGGGGAGACGCGGAGACAGATTTAGGAAAGAGTAGAGTGATTCTGGCAGCAGCGTTATTAAGTTTTACATGGCAAAAGCAGGGTACAGCAATGGGTATATACTCTCCTATATTAATATTTTTTTATGTTCGAAATAGAAAAATGCTTCTTACTGGACAATAAAGAATAGAACACTTACATTAAGAGCTATGGAGGATACATCGATGATATCTTCTGCATCTTTACCGGGACAAGGATTTAGAATACTGAAGCCTTATATGAAAAAAAATGCAGCGAGTATGGTTTCAGATTTCAGACATGGGGGCTATTCAACCAATAAATTGGTTGCAGCTAAACAAATACCCAGATATTCTTTATTGATATAAGCTCCTATAAAAAAAGAAACTTACACGCATCTCCTTTTGTTTCCACGTACCATACTAAGTCAAGAGAGATTCAGCACATTGTAAATGAACATTGGAACATAATACAAAAAGACACCACATCAGGGTTTTGTTTAAGGAACGGTCTTTATTTTCATACAAATGTGCAGAAAATCTATGTGACAAATTGGTTAAAACAAAGGTTAATTCACCAAAATCAATAGGTATTTTATCTCGGCTTAAAGCGGGCTCTTTCCCTTGTGTACACTGCGGCCACTGTAGCAGTGTAATAAAAGGGTGACGGCCTCAACCATCCATTAACAGGGAGAGTGATTACATTACGTGACTTCATTACCTGCGACACATCGCAAGTGCCCATGTGGCAAAGTACACATTGGCCAGACTTCACGCCCCATGAAAGTGCATCTCAATGACCACAAAAGTGACATTCGGGCAGGAAAAGTGGAATCTCCAGTAGCGCGTCATTTCAATGAATTGAATCGCATTTCACAATTGAAGTTCTTTATTATGGAACATGTAATAAGATCATCCAGCGGTGGGGATAGGATAAGAGCGCTTTTGGGAAGATAATCATTCTGGATTTAGATGCTTGACACCTTACATCCCAAGGGCCTGAATGAGAACAATTTGCACTCCTTTCTGTAGTAGGAACATGTAACTGTGGGCCTGACCAACTGATCCAGCTGGTATGTGCTTTTAAGTGTTGGCACCAAGTATGGGAGACAAGTATGTCGCCCTTAAACCACTATGGGAGTTCACCCTTTAACCCAAGCTACTGATTGGCAGCTGTAGGTCCCTTTTTACTAGGGAAACCATCAGGGTGAGGGTCTCCCTCTGATTGTTCCATATCGCAGTGCCACCCGGTCAATTTTATTGGTTGTATTGGGCCCCTGCTTTAAGGGAAGCCCGCAGGCTGGACCTTGCCCATATCTAAGTGTCTTCCATAGAGGATTTTTGCTGTCCCCACTCCCCCCCACACACACAAGTTTCAGAAACGGACATGTAAGCTCTAATGCCCCGCAGGGCATATATTTTCCCTCATCTCTCTGGGTACTCTTAAATCAACATAACAAAACCTCACTAGCGTTCTGTATTCAGTCTGATTTGCTTATTTATCAGTTGGTTCTCCTTTGATCCGTATGATGAATGATTTTAGCTGTTACTGACATGATATGTTCAGTGCCCCTGTATATTATTACTATGGTAGAGAGAGGCTCTAATATTGCCTGATGCAGGGGACCCCAGGTATCATCGCATTTGGTTTCCACTACTTCACTCCGACGAATGGAGAGACATTCAACCGGGAGCGGTTGAGGCAGCCCTGTTTAGTGGACGAGACTGGGGGTTAATATCGACATTCGGCGTGGGCTTGACAACCACGTATTTACGCTGCTAGGAACTGCTCGCTCGTCATGCCTTGATGTGGCTCGCAGGCTTATAATGCTTAATGCTGTGGCTTACAATGCTTTGGCAAAAGGGTTTAACTAAATGATCCTTTTTCAAGAGAATATATAAGTATTTCACTGTGTATTTTTGTCACATTGGATGTAGCATTGGGCTTTTCTGTCTTTTGTTATATACATATGGCCACTGTGTGTGTGTGTGTGTGTGTGTGTGTGTGTGTGTGTGTGTGTGTGTGTGTGTGTGTGTGGTGGTTTTTGGGGTTTCTTAAGCTTGCTGGGATTGTGTGTGTTTCTTAGGAACTGCTTAGCCCGTTACTCTTTGTCCACGTCTATACCTCGCTGATAGCAGATGATAGATCTCAGTGAGTTTAACAGGTCCTGTTTTGGAGACCGGTAACCTAGAGGTGGGACGCTCGTTGGCTCTTTGTGTTAAACTGATGAATTAGCTGCCGCTGCTGGCAGAGTCACTTGCAATGTTTCCACCCTGTAAGGCTGCGTCCATGCTGCCGAAGACCGCGAGAGGCGTGCGCTCGCGTGATGTCACCCGCGTTTAGCGGGAGCGGTTTTTGGCCATGCTAGACGTGCCGTGGGGGGGGGCGTGTATAGGGGCGTCACTGAGCCGATTTGCCCTCTTTGAGCGAACCGCTCACGTGATCCGGCCGTCGCTAACCTCGAAACCTTGTGCTTCTGTTTTCTGTTAACATCCCTCTGCATAAGAAATCTTTGTTTTATTGACCAGTAAGCAGTTTCTCATTTTTTCTTTTTGAGTGCTGCAGGTTGCTTTTTTCCTTAGTATATTGGGACAGGCCCACAATTACCCTCCAACCCGCGTGGGCACGGACTTTACATCGTCTTGTTCCTTAGTAGCTGAGTGCCCACCATTCCCAATTTTCCAGAAGGGTTTTTTCTCACCCCGCTAATTACCCACCGTTTGCTGAAAAATGTGACCCCTTTGAGTGGATAATGGTTTTTAGGGTCCGTAGTGGTCTGCAAAGAATCACCATTCGGCCTGACTGCTTGGTCCATAAATCAAGTTAGTTGCAAAAACAATCTGTGTTTTATGAACTTTTTTTAATCCCATTGATTTTAATGTTATATTTATGGGTTTTGGTGAAAAATCCATGTCCAAGGTTTATTTTGCGGGCTTATTAAAGATGGCGTTCATTTCATTTCTTCCTCGATGCTGCACCCTGATAATTATGTGATTCTCCTGCACACGCATCATGTTGTGAACACACTGATGTGCCAATTTAAATCTTTACTGATGTGCCAATTTAAATGGACGCAGAAGAAAAACCGGTTTAAAACAATGTTCTAATGGAATTGACATAAACAAATGTGATCTTTCTCGTCAAGTCACTATTTTAGTTTCTCTTAAATATTGGTACGTTTTTTTTTCTTGGCAACAAGATCCCTGGAATGTCGAACACTTTGCCGTCAGCTGCTTCCTGCTACTTTGGTTATTTTGGCCCCTTCCCCGAAGATGAGATCATTGTAAATATGCAGGTCCCTGTCGCTGGGAACGATCTCTGTTTAACCCCTGCAGGGTTTCAGGTTGCCACGTGTACAGGCTAACATTGATTAGATTTGAATGCTTATAGTTATCTGTAAGGGGATATATCTGTAACCAAGACTGAACCTGCTAGGCAGGTCCCTGCAGACGGGTCTCTTCGGTGCTAGGAGGGGCTGCCCTTTTAAACACAAGAAGGGTGTTTACATAGGGACGCAGAGTTGAGTAAAATAATGCTGGTGCGTGTGTTTGCTGGAAGTAAAAGTTCCATGATGATGATGTCTTGCTGCTCAATGATGTTCAGGGGAGTTAAAGGGGCAGACCTTCCTAAGACCGTGGCGTACTAATGGCAGGGCCAAGTGTAACGGGTTAGAAACGGGTGATGGATTTATTTAATAAAGTCTGCCAGCTATGTCTTTTTAAATATATATATATATATTTTACGTTTGTATGTTAATATGGTGAGCGGAGACTTGGGAGGAGTTTGCTTCCCTCTGGCTACTCCCACCCGGCTTATGTCACAGTCTGTTAATTAAGAGTTTACACGGGCAAAACCCAGCCTCTTCCCCTCTGCCTTATCTTTGTCTACCAAGAGCTCACTTTTTTTTTGTCCAATGGCCATTAGATAGAAATGGTAGGGTGTGTGTGTGTGTGTGTGTGTGTGCACGTGCGTGCCTGCGTGTGTCTCTCTTTCAGATACTAAATATAAGAGATGGATAGGTGTGAGTGCCTGCGTGTGTCTCTTTCAGATCCTAGATATAAAAGCGATGGATAGGTTGTGTGTGTGTGTGTGTGTGTGTGTGCGCGCGCGTGTGTGTTCATTTAGTCTATATTTATAGCACTCTGAGGATAGAAAGAGAGCAAGCCTTTGCATTCTATTTTATTCTATCCATCCAAATGATTCATGGTGTAGGTAGTCCTCGAACACTTTGCTCTCACGCTTTGATCACTGTTCTGTTTGAATGAATTGCCATTAATGTTTCCCAGTGTGCTCTTTTCCTGTATTTACCTTCTGTTGCTATTAATCCTGGTTTGGATTTTCATAGCACGGGGGGGGGGGGACTTTCCTCTTTTCTTACAAATATGACAAACGTTGCTGCTAGTTGACAGCGGAGGTGTGACCGTAACCTAGTTCTCCTGTGCTGCCAGGTTGTATCATGCAGTGTGATGGGGGATTCCATTCAGTTTGCTGTCCGTGTGACCCGCACACCCCCTGCCAACTCTGGATGCCAGATGTACAGTGTCAGAGTCGCTCCGCTTCATCTGAACGTAAGTCTTATCAGCGCACCAACCTCTTATCTCCCAATATACTTTGGCTGCACTCTCTCCTCCTTATATTGGAAGCCCATTGGAGCAGTGTATGTGAATGTTGTCATGTTATTATCTTCGCCCCTCCATTGCACTGCAGACTATGTTGTAGCCTTATAAATAAATGATGGCAGTAATTATCATTCTAATCCACCATCAAACAACCTTCTGTTTTAGTATAAATATACCTTGGGGGAGTTCCCCAGTGTTGAAGTGTGCTTGGTCGCCTTCTTCTGAGTGGCCTACTTGTCCACGGTTAGGCTGCAGGATAGGCGTAGCATCATTGGAACCTGCAGAACACCTGCTTTTGAAGGCCAAGTCCCAATAACATTTTGTACAAATGTCCTTTGCTTTCCCTTTTTAGTTCTTGACCTGCACCCAGCCATATACACACCTGCTCTCACCCACGCCTCCCTGCCACTCTTCCCCTGCTTGTTGTGTTAATACTGACTTCAAATCTCGCCTCACAAATCAAGCATCCCAACAGCCTGCACTCATGGCTATTGTCCCACACCCACAGTCACTCCTACCACCCATTGTGGCCAAGCATTGCCATCCACTGCATTTATTTCCTCACCTGCTGTCTCTGTAAGTCTCCCAACATTCCACTTAGATTGTGAGCTCTTCTGGGAAGGGATTTCCTTTCTGTCCCATATGGGTGAGCTGGTGATTAGGGGAGTGACAGAAGGAGGAGTTGGGGAGTTGTTGCATGCCGCCCATATTGTAATGGCGTATGAAACTGTGCGCCTCCGTGTCTCCTGTGCGCCCCCTTTTTCTCCCTTCAATTTGGCGCCAGGAAACGTATTAATATTACGTTGGCGTAACTTTTTGGCTCCTATCAACCTGCTAAACGATTTGGGGGATCTATTATGATCCATACCTTTATATCCCTAATCCAGCCTTGATAACAGAATATAAAGAAAATAAGTAAGCAACAAGTATAATATCCTATTAAAAGCGGAGTGCTTGCACTGAAGCTGATTTGCAGTTTGTTTACTTTGAATATGGTCCGTTTTTCAGAGCAGCCGATTGGCTCTGACGTTGTTCACTGTGATAGGTGTAGAAGACCCAGGTCATGCCTCATTTGTAGTATAAATATTACACGCATAGGGCTCTCCTTTAGACTCCTCCCCATCTGAAGAAGAAGCGAGTTGCCTCGCGAAACGCGCGTCATGAAGTAGAGCGTCACGTTTGGTGACGTCATCGGAGTCCGACACAGCTACCAGAACACGGCCTGTATTTGCGCTCCCTCCACCTCTGGCCCACCGTGGCAGAGTGGTTGTACTTATACACATGATACATACACTGTTCCCCTATGCAAACCAGCTGTCTCTTCTAACTAGCTTCAACACACCCTTTGCAGACACTTACCAACTGACGGTTTATTATCTCAGCTACCCCCAAAGAGATTGATAGTGTTATCTGCTAATACAGGTTATTTTGTGTTTTAGGCCCAGGCTATGGTTAGTGCTTGCTTGCTTAAGCGTGCTCTCGCTTGCTGATGCTTGCCACTGAGCCCCTACAGCCGCAATTAGAGCGGCTTTAGTAGGGGCTAACCTGCGCTTCCGCACGCTTGCGGAAGCGCAGGTCTTAGGGGAATTTAAAATTCCCCCGCTTGCTGGCGCGACAGGCCGGTCACGTGAGCGGTTCGCCCAATGAGGGCGAACCAGCTCCGTGACGTCACTGGCCCGCCCCCGGCCAGTGACACGCCCGCCCCCGGCCCGCCCCCTGATGGCTACTGACAGCGCGTGCGGTAAGCAACCGCAAGGCCAGGGAAAGCACCCGCTTTCCCTGCGCCTCAGCACGCCTCAGCACGCCAGCAGGGAGCATGGCCGAGGCCTTAGAAGCTTTAGCCACATAGACAATAGAGGCTAAGTTATCCTGTGGATTTGCATATAATATAGGGAAGGATGTATATATCATTACTTATAGCAGGCTCCTAATCTATCTTTACTATTGGATTTGGATTAGATAGGAAATTTTGGTGAAGGTAGAAACCACCTATAGTCACTTATAGTTCAGACACACTTGTATACATTCCATATGCAAAACTGGCAATAATGCCATTAAAGGACAAAATATACCTACATGCAAGTAACATTATGTGTCAAAATAGAACTATTTATATGCCATATCCAATGTGGAAATAAGGAGTATATATGATATAATCAATGCATAAGTAATTCATGTGTTAATATTGGGCGATATAATTCCTATATAACTTGCAACATGGTGATTTGCCAAGAGAAAACAAAGTTGATGAACTCATGTGCTACGTTGAAATCACTTGGATGCAATATATATACAGTGCCAGAAATTATTTATGATCTTTCTGGAAACGCTGCTGATGTCGCAGTAATATTGACATTTACCGTTGAGGTAAAATAAACAAAATAAATAACTGCCTAGAAATTTTGGGCATTAAAGAAAAGCAATATTACCACTCCTCTACGGGGATTTTTAAACATTGTTTTTTAATAGATTAACTCACATTGTCACATATATTGATGTAATAAAATGTTATTATTTTTGTTTTTATTAAGACCCTGATATCTCCATGGGAGCTACTGTAATGTCTAAATATTTACCTTAACAGCCCTAAACAATCATAGAGTGCATACATTTGGAGGGTCTTTTTCCCTTTGGGATAATTTTCTGCATCCTATCAACCTGCACCAGATGTATAAAACGGTTTCTTACATTTGATGCCACTGGGGAAACCATTGCTCAGCGCATCAAAACACACAGTCTCCAAAATTGCCTTGCTACATATCCCCCTTAGACTTTGGGTCCAACATTTGCAAAGTTATTAAACATTTCTTAAACAAGCAATACCACCGACAATTTTTTTTAATTTTTAAATCTTGCCTGAACTGAGGGATCCCCAGGTGTCAGAGCATCATCAATCAGCTATAGGGCCTTAACCGATGTGGCAAACCTGGAGTACACCGAGCAAACTGGAAGAGACAAAATGGCTGCCGGGACAGGGCTCTCTCCCACGGCCAATTGAAAATGCCAAAGTCATCGGGGAGATTATGTAGCGAGTTTCTGTTGGTGATCCTGTGGCCATGTTTGCAGTCGGGCGCCATATTTGTAGTTCCTTTGTATCAAAACCAGCACAAAACCCCCCCAATATCTAGGAAACTGGGGGTCTCGGGATGCCAGGGGACCACCGGTGCAGTACGTTAAAAAAATTAATACATTTAAAAAAAGAAGTTCACAGGCAGGATGCTGCTTTAAATGTAACAACCATTCAAAAATGTTAGAGAAAGTGTTAGTGCCAGTTTCGTTACCAGGAGTCCCGAGAGACCAAATCTAATTACTGGCATAGTTGCCTGTGGTTCCTCCCCCCCCTCTGTTTGGGAAATTAAAATGGGCGTCAAATCTGCGGATCCAGCGGGCCAGTAGTAAGCCACAATGTCATCAAGGGGATGATGTTGCAGATTCCTATTGGATAACTGTTTGGGTCCAGGAAATTACACCGGCGACTAAATCAGTAAGTGTCTCTTCTGTAACCGGGGGTCCCGGAGAAATAGTGATATCCTGGAGGACCGATCAATTCAAATTGTTTCACACAAGTTTTTTTTACAGGATTGCTACTTTAAAAACAATCTTCTATTTATTTATTTTTACTTTCATTTTTTTATTTCGTAATTCAAAACTTTTATCAAACATTGTCATATAAATTATATATAATATAAAAAGCTGTCGGACTTATTTACTAATTAGAAGCCCTACCACAGCGATTAGTATTATTAAATACACAGGAGAAATTAGTTGGGTTTTCGCAGAATCGCCATACTAAGGTTGAAAACCGCTGATCTAGATCAGGGGTTCTCATCTTCAGTCCTCAAGACCCCCTAACAGAACAGGTCAGGTTTTAAGGATATCCCAGATTCAGCACAGGTGGCTCATTCAGTGGCTCAGCCAGAGACTGAGCTGGGATATCCTCAACCTGGCCTGTTGGAGGTCCGAGGACTGAAGTTGAGCACAACTGATCTAGATTATAAGTGCGCTAAATATAACTAGCGTAGGCTTAAAGGCCATGATGACGGTAACTGCGAACGTTTCGCCAGTGAGTGCATCTTACTCTGAGTGAGTGAGACCGGCCACGTCTACAGAAACTTTGCAAGCATTATGGTAAGTGGAGCCCACCTACTAATTGTGAACCGCTTACGTCAATCGTCCAAAATATCTTCTTGTATGCAAAATAGATGGTTTAATTATGAGAAAGTAGGGCAGCAGCTTCTAAAAATACCCACGCCCCCACATTCAAGCTAAATGTGACCAGACGTACTTGCGACTTATTTCTGCATGTCCACAGCTGGAACTTCACATGAAAGAGGGAGAAGATGGAAATATCCAGGTGGTGTGGTCCATGGGGAATTTAGCAGATCTGAATCTTCAAGTTCAAGCAAAAACAAAGCAGGAGGTTAGTGAGTAAGTTGTGTTGCTTGTACTCTTATTGTTGTCTTGTTTATTTGATTTAAGCATCTAAATACACGCCGTTTTGGTTCTTGGGAGAGGGCTTGGGGGTCAGAGTTGTTGCTGAGCAGCGGTACAAGCGGAGTGCAATAAAAAAAAACATTCTTCTGCTTGGAAAACAGCCAGCTGTAATATCCTGTCATTCCTACAGCAAATATAAAAATACACTTGTGAGCACAGACAGGTTTACTACGCGCCTTTTCCCCATAATCGCTCAGCATACATCGCTTCCACTGCAGCCAGGAATTCTGGGTAATGTCATCCCTACAAACTCTGAAAGAGAGAATATCACTTTGTAGATTTTGTACAATTCTTCTCTTATATGCTAAAACAGATGTGTTTAAAAGCGAGTAACCTTAATTGCCCCTTTAAATAACTGGATTGATTAGTTATCGACGGGGATGATGGCTCCTATTTCATGTCTTGAAGCTTCAGTTCGTCAGAAATCATTGGGGGCCCGCTCTGCAAATGCCTGTCACGCATGCGCATTAGCAGCCGGCATGCCAATTTGCGCATGCGCAAAAATTTCCCCGGTGGCCCCCCATGTTTTGGCTACGCCACTGGTCTGAGACATGCGGATGCACCTCAAATGTTTGTGTTTACAACTCTCCCATTAAGGGATTTTTATACATTTCCAACTTCTTCATTCAGTCAGAGTCCCAGATCGTAACGTTTTACATCAGCGTAGGACTATTGGTTAATGACAGTTTGTGTTTTAATTGATAAAAAAGGAAGAAAATTCTATGTAACGAATATATCTTTAGAGTAAGTTGTGGGGTTTGTGTATTCCCCTTCCCGCTGCCGTACTGGCGCAGAACTACAGCGATGTGCCAGATTTATCATAGGACAGGGCTACCAATAGGTCAGGTTTTCAGGAAATCCCTGCTTCAGCACAGGTGGCTCAATCAGTCCCTGCTTCAGCACAGGTGGCTCAATTAGTCCCTGCTTCAGCACAGGTTGCTCAATCAGAGGCTCAGTGTGAGCCGCTGATTGAGCAACCTGTGCCGAAGCTAGGACATCCTGAAAACCTGACCTGTTGGGGACTCTTGAGGACTGGAGTTGAGATCCCTGTCGTAGGATACAATTATTCCTTTTTTCTGCTTTGATAAACATGGTGCAGGTGTGACCCAGTTCTGCTGCCCGGAGACACTGTCTGTTGTGTCTTTTCAGGTATTTTTATTATGAGCGTTATGGGGAACCGCCGCTTAGCCCAGAAAAAAAAATATTTGTACATAACATCACCATGAAATTGATTTTCTTACAAAAATGTGTTGGCCCCTAAGGCAGAGTGTGTAACCTTTTGCGTATAAAGCCAGTGATAGTTCAGTTCACTGGAGACTGCAGTAATCAAACAATAGAAGTCTCCCACAATGTCTGACACCCGAGCAGCATGCATTGCTGGTTAGAAATGTCATTTATCAGGCATCTCTTCCTTGTATTGTGGGCAGACTCCAGTGACAAGCGCAATAACGGAAACGCTTGAAGATATATTGAAAAACCTCATGAGCTGTGTCCGACCATCTGTAGCTTTAAACACCAGACCTACAGATGCAAAGGAATTCCAGGTAAGTGTGGACATGTTCTGTGTCTGCCACTGGTCTTCAGTATGTTCCGAACTTTCAGTTGGAAACCAGCCATTTTCACATGCACATAACTAGATAAACACGCATTCTGATGCCATTTCCAATCCAGTTCTACAGAACCACTTCCCTTTGGGATTAATTGATGACTTCTCTGCTGCCAGAGATGTCTTTTTGGCAGTGAAGGGGCTTCCATAGTCTGGTTATGGGGCTATGTGGTCTCTCTAGAAGAGCATCAGTAGGTACAGCCAAGTATTGGGGGTTTAGATTTAGGACCTGCAGTCCAACCTTAAATCAAAAGTGTGTGTTAGGAGAGTAGCGATAAGTAGAATGTGTATAACCTGGGCTCTGTGTATAATGGGACGGTGCTAGTTAAAAAGTAATGGCTTTGATATCTTCTTGACCATCTTTCACAGTAATGTCACAAAGTATCTCCGGAGCATTCCTTACACCCCTTTGCTTGATATTTCAAAGAGGTTATTGCCTGTTATCTGCCATATTTAGTTACTGTTTTGCCGTGTGTTTTGCAATAGAGCGTGCTCTTTGCCCTTTCAGAATGTACGTGGTGTGGGGGCTAATTCTCAGGTAATCTGCCCACCCAAGCCTCCAAGAGCTCATGAGCTAAAGCTCCAAGTGAGGAACATCAGAGCAACATTTTCAGGAGCTGCTGATCCTTCAGGTACAATACGATGATTTAAGGCAATCTGTCTCTTTTGTTGCTGATGGCAAAAGTGCAACACATGTTGATGTCCGGGAAAAAAATATTTCCACTAGTTTTCAGGTGACCACAAAGTCAGGCTATGATGTGAAAAGTGTTTTGGATCCATTCATTTCCTTTGTTAAGGTGTGTCCTCTTTCTGCAAGTCCTAACTCTGCAATCTTACAAATGCTTTGGCCAAAGGGTTTAACGAAGTGACCCCTCACTTATAATACAAGAGACTTGGGAGGTCTTGAACGTTTGTGTCCAACTTTATCAAATGAGACCCAACGGCTACTCTCACCAGTGATTTCCATAGTTACACAGGGACACGATGAAGATGACTTTAACAAGAACATTTCCAGTTGGCATCGTTTTAACCTGCTGACTAGGAACACAATTTGAAAGAGTTAGTGAGTCAGATATTCCATTTTAGAGGCAGAACAGGGTTGACACTCCAGAAGGGGATTAATTATATATGTTGAGATTAAAGGAATGAATTTAATGTCAAGAAGTGCAAATTCATGCTTTTCAGGCCACAGAAATGAAAAGGTAGAGTACAGGATAATAGGCACTATATAATGTCAGCCACCAGAGAAAAGGAGCTTAAAAGTCATTCTTTCAGGGATGTAATGGAGAAACCCAGCAGGATGCAGGTTATAGCAGAAAGCGAGAGAGAGGTAGTGTTGCCACTATATAGACCATTGGTAAGGCTTCACCTAGAGTACCATATTCAGTACATAAAATGGAGGTTGTGCGTACTCCATGGCGGAACAAGTGAAGTGTGGGCTGCAGTGCAGATATATGAAGTAGGGCCCCTTCTCCCCCAGCCCCTACCTGTTGAGCGGGGCCTTACCCGGCGATGGAGAGGCCCCATACAGGCAGCCGTTTGCTGAAGTTGGCCCCCGATTACCGTTGCGGCCTAAATTTTGTTAGGAGCGCTGGGGATGGCTACCTACACGGACGGACAATGTTCCCCAGATAGAGCCTAAGGAGGGGAGGCAGAATGGCTGGGAACACTGTTCAGCGCTACTAAAATAAGTGGCAGTACGATGTTCCGGCGTGTGGGAAGATGGACCGCTAACACTCGTGGGCTCTGGTGCGGCTGAACAGACAGTACTCCCGCCATTGTGCATACTTCATCATAAAACTTCTCAGGAAAGACTCACCATAAATAACCAGAGAAGGGGGAGAGGGGATAGTGTTAAAAAAAATTGTAAAATATATTATGTGTTTTAACAGAAAAGCATAAGGGAAAGAAGTGTTCAAACAAGAGGTCATGCTCTAAAGCTGGAGGGTGGCAGAATAGTTTACGGGCTATTAGGCTCCATAATAAAATTTGACCAACTATTTGCTGAAAACACATGATGATGATGGTATAAATAAACATTCATGTTTGGTGCCATTGGACCGAGCTCTGCAGGGCAACTGGAGGGCTTAGGAAATAAATGCGGTTATATTATTTTTTTTCTACTTATTAGTGCCCTTCTAAAATGGGCCCATATACCTAACTGGTGGAATAGAATAACGGAGATGAATGGTTTTGTAATCCAGTTCCATTGTTTTTAAGGGATGTTGATCATACAACTTGGTTTCTCAGTTGCATATTTGCTGTATCTTCTCCCAGGGATCTCCAGTGCCGTGTGTACAGCACAACTAGACGACCCTGCACAGAAATTCACTACTGCGGTCGTAAAAAACACTACTGCCCCCTCTTGGGAGGAAGAGTTCACTTTGTAAGTTCAGCGTACGATGGTTGTTGGCACAATGTTCCTTACCTGTTCTATGGGAGCCTCAGAATCTGTTTTACGTTGCAAGGTTTATTGGAGCTGCAAGCAATGAATGCACCCTCCAAAATAGTTTGCATATTACTGAAGTGAAACCTCTGTGGGGGGCACTTATAGAGTTTTGATGGGAAAAATCTCTTTGCTGGTAACGAAAATGTGTAACGGAAGTTACGTCATGGGCAACTGATGGGTGCGCATGCGCAGAGGCAGCTGCTAGGTTCCGCGCATGCACGGAGGCGGCTGCTAGGTTCCGCGCATGCGCAGAACCGGCTGCTAGGTTCCACGCATGCGCAGAGGCGGCTGCTAGGTTCCGCGCATGCGCAGAGGCGGCTGCTAGGTTCCGCGCATGCACAGAGGCGGCTGCCGGGTGCTGCGCATGCACAGACGCGGCCACACCACACACACGGCCACACACCACTGTTATTAGAGGAATTCCCAGTGAGTATAAATATAGAAGTGCAAATAGCAACATTTTTAAAAATGTACCTCGGGGTGTGTGCCCAGCTCGCGCGTTCTAAGTCAAACTTCTTTTGGTTTTGTCACTGAAATTGTGTTTTGATTTTTATGATTTACATTAGAAAGGCTTTTGAGAGCAACGGCATTTAGATACTTTACAGTCTAAAATATATGTATCTTACTTTAGTTATCATAAGTCAATTATATCATGTATTCCAAGTTATTAGTATGGAAATTTCAACACAAAAATAAAATAAATTATACTCTCAAATCTGTCATTGAATTAAAAACATCACCATCACAAATACAATTTCTCTGACAAAACAGTGACAAAGACGTTTCACTTACAATGCGCGTGCTCAGCACAGACAACTTTTTTTTTATTATCGTCTGTTTGTAGAGAGCCAACATATCCGCAGCTATGTACAGTGGGGGTGAGTAGAGTGACAATTGCATTAACAGAATGACAAACGAGTGCAAACAGATACAGAAGGTAATGAGGGTCCTGATCCCAAGAGCTCACACTCTAGGGAATAAGGGGCAATGTTGAAACAAAAGGTAAAGTGGCTGCTCATAGTGGGACAGCGTATGTCTCAGGATGGAGATTGGTCCAGCCGCACAGCTGCTCATTAAGGGTTGGGGTGTTAGCGTTAGGGGGCCTTAGCGTGGAATTTGGTCTACTGTGTTTAACATTTGTTTGCTAACTGGAGATATGTTTAAAAGCTTTCAATTACACACCACAAAGCCATACACGGAATAGCAATATCTCGAATACTACAGAATACACCATCTATAATACTTTTTCTAGGAATGTTTGTAAATAAATACAATTGGTTAAATAATACAGTGACAGATAAAAAAAATTATAAAACCAATAAAAAAACGTTCTTAGAAAAAATATAATTTAGTTACTTTAAATGATAGGCTAAAAAGGTTAAAATGTTGGCTCAGCCCTTCGCGCTGTGACCCGGCCCCTTCAGGACAAACTTGTCCAGCTGCTGCAGGTGGACTTCACCCGACGTCTACACACCCGCCAGGTCACCCCACCCACAACGGAGCTTCACAATGTAATATACCACTGGCCTCCATGTCCTAAATCAGGCAAGGGCTGGAGGAAATCAGGGCCTCAGGCTGCCTTCATTCATACGCCATGCTGAGAACCAGCGGCCCAGCCCCGCACGCCATGTCCCGCCTGTGAGACCCGAGGTGACCTGCAGGGGAGTGGGGAGGGGCACAGGAGCAGTCCGTGGGCCCAATCGTGGCCTTGTGTAAGGGCAAACCGGGCAACTGTAGGGGCCCCCCAAATTTTGCAAATGTTTCAGTGGGTGAAGAAATTTATGTGGATTTCAACTACCACCTAACAAAATCTTTTAGAACTGTTTAATAACTTTTCGAGTGCAGCGTTGATATGGTGTTACATGTATTATGTAAAGGATAATATTCTTCTCCCCGGCTGTAGTAAATATTAATGACACTGATAGTATTATGATACTTTCATTGTCGCTTCATCCACAGAGTAAAGTGAAATTTAAATCAGAAATGCCCAACTTGCTAATTTTCTTAAAGGTCATCAAATTCAAACCTCTAAGGGGCTCCCCAAGGGGCATTACCTGGCCATTAATATCCCGCTTACAATTGTGATTTCAACCCCATCGCCCTGGGCATTAACGGGCAGGAAACGCCCTGTATTCGAGATCATTACTTAATTAGTCTCCGCAAACAAAAATATTAAGAATTCTGGGAACTATCCGAGGATTTTTAATATAAACGATGCAGTTACAGTAGGATGCAAGAAGGAAAGTTTAGCCAAGTAAATTAAACTGGCACTTATTATATTATCTGAACGGATTCATGCTCTTCTCTGTTAGTTTTATCTCTCAACCTCCGTGTGTGTGTGTGTGTGTGTGCGTGTGCGTGTGCGCGTGTGTGCTATGGAATTGTAGCATCTGTGTGCCCCCCCCCCCCGGGGAACACTGGTTTCTATATCAATATTGATATATTATTCATAAGTGAAGTACACGGGATTTTAAAAGGCACACAAGCCCCTATTCATAATAATGTGTGTATGACTGCATTCGATCCAGGGAGCAAGACAACCCCCCAAAACTGTCATGGGAACAGAAAGCATAACATTGGGATTATAGAGGGTGTTAAACAGGGAGAGGATTACAGCCCAGTCACTGCAGCTACTTTGCATTCAGGGGAAGAAAGATTGCTTGTTTTCCGACGTGATGATATCATGACATGGATTTAGACCCAGCAAATGTGTCTGTTCTAACTCTTTAAAAGAAATTCTGAGTAACTTGTACTGTTACCCAGTCGTCATTAAAAGGACCTGCAGTCTGGCTCCTGTTCAATATGCCGTAAAGATGTCTACTCGGTGTTCAAGAAGCGTTTAGCTCCATTAAATAGAATGAAACTTTAAGCTTCTCCAGGACAGGAGAGAGGGCTTCACTGTCCTGATAAATAGGGACCCTTGTGTTTCTTTAGCATACGTAGAACAACCCTCCCCTAGTCATATGATTGAGATGTCTACAATGCGTCCTACATGTCACGCTGTTTGTGAGTAATTTCATTTTGTATGCAGTGATGTGTTATCTTAATTGTATTTGTTCTGCATTAAGAATTTAATATGGTTAAATAGATGGTCAACATAATATTTTTTTCAGTCTATTTTTTCAATCTTTAAAATCAGAGACAGAACATAAAACACAGACAAAGCTCAGTTTTATCACATCCAGTGATACTCATACATGGTACAGTGCCTAAATATATATGTATAAATATCTAATAAGTAAAATGGTCTTTTAGTTTGACATTTTTGGCCAAAATTGTTGTAAGCCCCTGAGCCAACGGCACGGCAGACCACATATCAGGGGTCCCTAACGCTAATATAAATTCTTAATAACCTGTGTAATAACAGGAAGAATGATTTATAGTAAATCTGTCAATATTAGTTGCAAAGTTCTAAGTCTGACTGAAGCTTTTATTAACCTGTACATTACCAGGAAAAGCACTCTGTATTAGAGATGTCACAGCCAAACTGCAAGCAGGCAAGTTCCCCTGAGTGGAAGATGCTATGGAGTGAGCCCCTAACCATTTAAATGTGGGAGGGGGTGAGCTTCAATTAGGAAGGAGGTTCAGTATGTTTTACTATTTTTTCAATCTATTTGAGTTTTAATAAGATTGAACAAAAATGCAAGAAAATTCAGGTATCTGAAATAGACAGCTGTAATAAAGATTAGTATAAAGATCTAGTCATAAACACCAACTTGCTAGTCTTGCGGTGAAGTGCTATGTCTTGTTTTGAAGGTATAATAATAACTTTATTTATATTGCACTTTTCTTCCAATGGGACTCAAAACACTTCACAGTTACAGAAAAAGAAGAAAATATTTAAGATTTATATGCGAGACCAAACACAAGAAAAGATACAAAACAGCATAGGATGGTGCTGTAGTTCTTAAATGCCGGTCAGGTTGTGATTCGTTACTTAAATGCCTGGGTAAACATTTAGGTCTTGAGCCTGTTTTTATAGATTGCCAGGGAGGGGTTCTCTTGAATTGTACAAGGCAGAATGTTCCAGAGAGTGGGAGCAGCGTGGCTGAAAGCTTGGACGCCGAAGGTAGTCAAGGAGATTCTGGGAACTGTTGGGAGTCCTTCATCTGTAGATGGAAGTGAGTGAATGGGAGTGTAGGGCACTAGAAGCTGTCTCAGATCGCTGGGATCCTGGTCATGTAATGCTTTGAATGTCAACTAGCCAATCTTGAAATAAATTCACCATTTTACAGGCAGCCAGTACAGAAACGGAGAACAAGTGTCGTGGCATGAACGGATCTGGTTAGTTAACAACCTGGCCGCAGCATTCTGCACCAGTTTTAGGAGGCGCAGCTCTTTTTTCGGAACACCCAGGTAGACTCATTGCAGTAGCCCATGCTTGAGGATACAAAGGCCTGGACAAGCATAGTAAGATCCTCTGGGGGGGATCAAGTGCTTAATTCTGGCTATGTTCCTTAGGTGGAAGAATGAAGATTTGACCATGGCTGACACCTTATGTTTAAGGGTCAAATTACAGTCAAGGGCAAAACCAAGATTCTGCACATGGACAGAGTTTAGCAGCTTGGAGACCCCACACATGAGGCCAGTGTGTTGACCTCCAGTCTTGTTGTCTTTCGACGGGGAGCATCCACCACGAGCACTTCTGTCTTATCAGGATTCAACCTCAACCAACTGGCACTCATCCACTCTAGGAGCTCAGATAAACATCTATTGAAGACTGGTAATGCGTCCTTAGTGCCTGGTGCAAAGTACAAGTAGAGTTGAGCGTCATCTGCATAGCAGTGATAACCCAGGCAATGCCATCTGATTATGTCACCTAGTGGCAGCGTGTACATTGCGAATAACATAGGAGATAGCATAGAACCCTGTGGCACTCCACATTCCAGGGGCATTGGTGCCGAGGATTACACTCCTGAAAACGCTCTCTGTGACCTGCCAGTGAGAAAAGATCTGAATGAGCTGAGAACTGTGCCACCCAGTCTACAGACAGAAATCCTTCAGGAGCTCCATTAAGATCCCATGGACCATGGTATCAAATGCTGCAGAGAGGTCAAAGAGTACTAAGATCGAACAGTCACCTCTGTCTCTCGCCATCAGGAGATCATTTAGCATACGAACCAGAGCTGTTTTAGTACTATGCCATCTTCTGAATCATGCCTGGAATGGGTCATATATTTCATGGCTTGATAGACTGTTTTCCAGTTGGGTTGCAACCATTTTCTCAATAACCTTCCCTAGGAAAGGAAGGTTCGATACATGCCTGTAATTCGCCATGCAATATGGGTGTAATGAACACTTTTTTTATAAGAGGTCTGATGACCGCTTCCTTCAGCGGTTCGGGAAAGATCCCCGTCTGCAAAGAGCACAGGACTATTTTGGAAAACACTGGGCCAATTAGATCGACAGAGCCTAAGAGAAGGCATGTTGGGACTCTCAATTCACAGGTAGTGGGGATGCAACCCCTGGATTGTTGACACAAGGTCTTCTACTTCCAGCTGGTAAAAACTAGACCAAAAAGACAGAGAAACCTGCATCTTCATCCCTGGAAACCTGACACTTATTAGGCTTGTTTTATAGTAGCCGCGTGTGCATGCACGCGTGTGCTACAGCTCGTGCACGTGAAACACACGTTTAGTGTGTATAGAGTCCGGTGCTGTGAGCGACAGATGGGCGTGTCCATGACGCAAAGTGTTAGGCGTGGCCATGATGTGTGTCGCAAAGGGGGGGGGGGGGGCGCTCAGCCACACAAGTGAACACCCTTTGTGGAGACCATAACTACAAGTAGCACGAAGAAAAGTAAAAATACAACACGTGCTGATTTTCATTAGGGGTAATTAGGGGCTCGGGGGCGGGGGGAAAAGGATGCGACAGCGATTCCAAAGTTGCAGTAATTAGGGTCGTTAGGGCATTTAGTTACTTGTGTGAGTAGCAATGACAGCCGTTTTCAAGCTGGTCACAAGCTCTTAAATGCGCCAGCTGGTACAGTCCCAGAAAACCATGGCATTTACCCGGAGGAGGAGCCGGACTTGTAATGAAATTGCAGCCTCGCTCTGATTTGGGCAATAGAATGTGATGTCAAGCGGCAGCAGCGCAGAAAGACTCTATTCAGAGTCTTTCCTCCGATCTGCCGGCTCAGCGCTCACTCCCGTGCGCGCGTGCACGGCCGAAGTATATAAAGCCAGGTCTTTAACACGGCCAATTAGAAGGGCCGCGCGCGCACGGCGGAGCAAGCGCATGCACTATATTACGGGCCTTGGGTAGCACAGTATATGTCTTGTGGTGAAGGTGGATGTCTTGTGGGTCTGGGTCTTGACACGTGCTTCATGAAATGGTCATCAGAAGTCACTCTTCACCTGACCCCCCCCAACACGTTGTCACCTGCAATATAAGGAAATAGACATCCAGGGTATGAAGGGAGCGATGATACAGGAACACCCCAAAAGAAAAATAAACAATGACGGTGCAGTAAAATCACAAAGATGTGATGAAGCAGTGAAATGTATTTGTTCACTACATATTTATTGATTATTTTTGATGTCTAGCGCCGTTCTGAATCACTTGGGTTTATAAGACCTGCAATAAAGGAAACAGTCTGCGGAATTAAATTGCCTTTTTTTTTTGCCTTTTGTGTACATCTGAGAATACGTTCTTCTGTCTGCTCTGAGGCGGGTTTTTCTGTTGAGGGACTTTTGTTACTATGATTGGTGGTCTTTTTTCCCACCCTCAGTAAGGGGCTGCTCTGATACAGTATGTCCCTATTCACCTGTACTAGCATAGGAGAGACAACGAGAGGAAAGTGGAATTATTCTTGCCGTTAATTCCTTTTCTTCACGTCCCTCCATGCCAGTCCAACCTTCCCTCCCCAGTGCTTATTCGTGCTGCTCTTTCTGTTGCTCGCCTAGACGGATACCTGCTGTGAGGGCAGGGAGCCTTGTTGGGTCAGATGTTGCTCGAGTCATTGAGCCTTTTGTCCTCCCCCAAATGAGTGGGGCTTAATTCCCCTTCATTTATATGGACTAGAAAAAAAAGAAATTAACAGTAAAATGTCCACTTTTGCTCCTCATCTGATTCCCATTTGTCAGTGGTACTTGTTCATAGTAATACTTTTGCTGCCAGAGGGGACCAGTGTTGCATTGTGGTAAAAGAGTGACACTGCTTTTATGAGGAATTGCTGATAAACTCAGGGAGTCTTACTGAGGCAATCAGTGCAAAATGTTTCACAGGGACCATTGGATTGTACTGTTATGCCTATTGAACGATCTGGTTTTATTTCTTTTCATTTCTCCTGCAAAGAGCATTTAATCAGTAAACGGCAAATATTTATTTGCTACAGGAGCAAATGGCGATTGGCATGCACTGCCCGCCCCCCTGGGAAACAGATACTCGCAGAGACAAAGGAAGCCGCAGACAAAGATCTGACATAGAAAGCGTTAGAAATGATGATGAATGGGGATAGCAACATAAAATGTATATTTTAAAGTCGGCTATTCCTTCTTTGTGCTTGAACATAAAGTTATAGAGCAGGGGTCCCCGACTTTTTTTTTTTTTTAAATTGGGAACCCCCTGCTAGAAAATATTTGTTCCATGGACCCCTATAACAGGGAGGGGAGCGGCACCGCATGCTGCAGGAAGGGAGGAAAGAGGACTTCGGAAACAGTTGGTGCACTCTACTACACACACAACTCACCTTTCCCAGTAAATACCAGTTCTTTGTAATCCCCCAAACTGCACCCAAATCCATGGAATGCTGCTGCGCCTCATAACGTCCTCAACATATGCGGCACCTCCCCAATCCTACAACCCTACCCATGCTGCACCTATCTGCCCCCATTGTCCGCTCCCCCCCCCCACATGCTGCTTCACCTCTGCAACCCCATAACTCGCTTATGATGCACCCATCTGCCCCCATTACCCAGTCCCCCCCCACCCCCCCACATGTTGCTTCACCTCTGCAACCCCATAACTCGCTTATGATGCACCCATCTGCCCCCATTACCCAGTCCCCCCCCACCCCCCCACATGTTGCTTCACCTCTGCAACCCCATAACTCGCTTATGATGCACCCATCTGCCCCCATTACCCAGTCCCCCCCCACCCCCCCACATGTTGCTTCACCTCTGCAACCCCATAACCCGCTTATGATGCACCCATCTGCCCCCATAACCCTCTCGGCTATTACACCTGCTGGGAGGCAGCAGAGGCAGGACGGTCTGTGCAAGGGTTGGCTCGCGCTGTGGAGGGCACGGAGGCGGCTGCAAGGTACCAGAGGCAGGTTTGGCAGCGCATGGGATGGGCAGTGCGGAGATTGCGCACACATGGAGCCCGCTCAGGTGCTGGGCAGGGAGGGCGCGTGACTGTCACGCAAAGCACTGGTCCAGCCTAGAAATATTTCAAAGCGAGTATAGACCAACCTCGCACTGATGATACCCATCAAGGTTGAAACATGTCTGTGAGTGGTCTGTACTTGCTTTGCTAGTCCCATGCTGTGCTTAAAAGCTGTGTGACCGGCGATACATCAGCTTAAATGGGCTCCACAGGAAAGTGCTTTTTGTTTTCTCGCTTCTTCTGACCGGGAGCTGGGGGTGGAGTAAGGGTGTAACCGACGTGCGTTTTTCTATTTGGTGCTCCTACAAAAAAATGGAAAGTTTTTATTCATCTGCAAAAAGAAAAAATGTCTAAGGATCGGTAAATGAAGGAACATAATTACACGGTTATGTGGGTGGGTCATCTGTCAAAGTTTTTTTGGCTGCAAAACTATTGCCGCCGATTTTTACCAAAGAAGAAAAGTCCAACTGATTTTTAAATAGGAATGTTTTTTTAATTTGGTGCAGTTTTTTTTGGCCCAGTTTTGCATACGGGAGACTTTGATCAATAAAGACTGGCGCCCGGGGCAGGGCCCCATTGAATTGGTGAACGTGATCTCCCCCTAGAAAATGAGTATCTAATGCAGGGGTGGGCAACTCCTGTCATCGAGGGTCACCAGCAGGTCAGGTTTGAAAGATATCCCTGCTCCAGCACAGGTGGTGCAGTCGAAGACTGAGCCACTGATTAAGCCACCTGTGCTGAAGCAGGGATATCCTTCAAACCTGACCTGTTGGTGACCCTTGAGGGCTGAAGTTGCCCACCCCTGGTCTACTGCATAACGTCACATGATATACCCTGTACGGGACAGCGCACCTAGAGTTTTGGCACCTATGACGTGCAGGGTACGTCACAGGGCACTCAAAGGGTTCAAGTAACTGGTTTTACTTATTTGTGCTTTCATTCATCCCAATTGTGTATGGGCCTTATTGTAAACGTTGTGCAGCCTCAAACCCCATACTGGAGAAGTTTTAAGTTCCATTCATTTGAATGGAGACGACTCTTCTCGGGCTCTGGAAAGTGGCTGGGTAACATTGAATTGGGGCGATTAGGCTGCAAACAAGATACACAGGTAACCGTGCTCGGCCACAGTGATATTAGACAGGCTGCACCGTTGTATGATTCCTAATTTTGGGTATAGGGTCAGGCTGTGGCCCTTGTTGGGATTGAGGAGCAATCGGGTTTCCACGTCTGCAGAAATGCTTTTCCTCAGCTGGGTTTTCTTTTATCTTCGGCAGTGAGCTGAATGCAAAGTCCAAGGAGCTTCTGCTACAGGTTGGAGAAGCTGGGAAATCCTCAGGCAGTAAGTGTAACCATCGTATATAATTGTATGTCATTTCAGTATACTTTGCACCTGGTACAGAGCAACATAAGGGACTTTACAGATCAAAGCATTGCTGGCCCCTCGTAAAACCAGGTCATTTTGAACAATTTTGATTCCTGTAACCCCCGTCTGTGTGTTAAAAGGTAAATTCAGTTTGTCTTTATAGCTTTTTTTTTTTACTTAAGTTGTTTTTGCTTTCTTTTTAATATGCTTATAATTTAATATACTTTACCACGACCCCTCTTATAAGATGTGGGATTTGCCGAGACTGTGCCGCAGTGGTTGTCTGCACACCACCAGTAGCGGATATAACAATATGCCGCCCTTAGGCACTTACCTGGTGCCGTCCTCCTCCTCCAGCGCCCTTTGACGCCGCACGTCCCGTTGGCATGGCAACACAACGCCATGTGACGTCACGTTGCTGGCTGTGGGAGCGCACCCGCACATGCGACCGGCAAGTGCCGCTCACGCATGCACGGGTGGAAATCGGTGACTGAGCATGCGCGGCCGGCATGCATCGATCACGCATGCTCCAACCGCGCATGCCGCCCACAAATGTTGCTGTCTTGGACCCGAACCTAATGGGAAATCCGCCACTGCACACCACGTCTTCATATGTCCATTCCAGCAGAAGTAGATGGAAGGTCTCTCGTAGGAAGTGGAATAACAGATGAGTTGTTGACATTGCAGGTCCTCCGCGGGCTTGGGCAGCGGTGCCCTTGGACCTTTTCAGAAAACAGCCGTCGGGGCGGCAGAGTTATGCACTTAGCTGCGAGTCTGGTGCTGCTGGGTCCGGATCGATCGCTGCACAGGTGAGTAGATCCGCTTTTTATTCTTCACTAGCTGGAAGTACCTGGCGCTGCTCGGGAATTCAACGTAACCAAACAACACGGAGAATTTTTTTTTTTCCCAAAATTTTTTATTAGGCAAATACTTATTTCACAATGTACATGTCATATATGTTAATACAGCCTAATACAAGTTTTCTCCATTTTTTGGTTAAAGAAACCAGAGAGAAAGAGGAAAGCTCATCGCCCTCCTGGCCCTCCTGGGGTTGTGAGGGGGGCGCGAGTATGGAAACAGAGAGTAAGAGTATGAAAAGGGGGGGAAGGGAAGGTGGGGAGGGGGGAGGGGGGGGGATACTTGTTGCTTATTACGTCCTCAGAGTATTTCTACTGGAGTTTCTAGACTCGTTCTTTTTACTTTTCATCTTTGGGTTAGGGACGTGGGGGTGCCATATGGGTTAGCCACGGGTCCCATGTTTTATTAAAGGAGTCCGTGGATCTTTTCAGAAAAGCCGATAGTTTCTCCATGTTCATTAACTCTTGTATCCTATTTTTTATCGTTTGTTTTGAGGGGGGAGACACTTTCTTCCAGGCGGCAGCCACTGCACATCTAGCCGCTGTTAGGATGAAGGAGATTAATTTACCTGTTGGTCGGTCCACATTTTCTAGGGGCCTGGCCAACAGGTAGGTCAGCGGGTCGACAGGGATTTTGAGGCCGGTGACCTCTTCTATTAATTTTTGAGTGGTTCCCCAGTATTTTTGAATTTCCGGACATGTCCACCAAATGTGTGCCATGTCCCCCTTTTGACCGCAACCTCTCCAGCATAGATCGGACGCCTGGGGGTAGATTTGGTTTATTCTAACTGGGGTAAGATACCAGCGGAACAGTATTTTATATATATTTTCTTTGATTGTGGTACATATGGAAGTTCCTGAGGCATTCTCCCAAATTCTTTCCCAGTCCTCTCGGTCTATAACTATGCCCAATTCTGCTGCCCAATGCAGCATATAGTCATGGGTGGGGGCTTCTATAGCCCTTTCTAATACTGCGTAAATTTGTGTTATAAGACCTTTCTGGTGGCCTGTTTCTCGACAAAGCCGCTCAAAAACTGTGAGAGGGGGAAATTTCAACGTTGGGGATAAGGTTCGAACAAAGTGCTGAATTTGTAGATACTTAAATACGTCCAACCTTGCTATTTCATATTTGGTTTGTAGATTTTGATAGCTCAGGAATTCTCCAATGCTCACGAGGTCAGCGATCGTTCTAATATTTTTTACTTTGAATTGATCCAGCTGTCTGGGCTCACAACCAGGAGGAAATTTCGGATTTTTGTGAATTGGTATGAGTTGGGATTGGGGCGAAGTGAGCTTAAATTTATATTTGCATCTCGTCCAGATCTCCCATGTGTGTCTCATTGGACCTAATTTGAGTTTACTATTCTGCATGTCTTCCCTGCTCAGGGACCAAAGGCAAGCTGGTAGTGAAGGCGTTCCGGCGTAGTATGATTCTATGTCTAGCCAACAGTATTGGTTTGGGTTGGCATTCCAGACTACCACCTGTCGCAATTGTGCGGCTAGGTAGTATTTTGTGATGTCTGGGACCCCAAGTCCTCCTCTTCCCCTTGATGCCATGAGAACTGTCCTAGCGGTTCTGGGTTTCTTACCCTGCCAAATGAAGTGGAAGATTAGTTTTTGTATATTCTTTAATTCTGAGCCAGGGATGTGGACCGGGAGCGTCTGGAAATAATATAATAATCTGGGGAGTATGTTCATTTTAACCGAGATCATTCTCCCGATCCATGATATTTGATATCCTCCCCATTTCGCTAGGTCTTGTTTAATTTTCTGGAATAAGGTCGGGTAATTTTGTTGATATAGGGATTGGTAGTTCCTCGCTATCTTTACTCCCAGATATTTGATACTCGAGGAGCTCCAATGATAGTTAAAGTTTAATTTGAGGAGTTTCACCTCTGGCTCTGGCAGGCTTAGATTTAATGCTTCCGATTTATCGTTATTGATTTTATAGCCTGATATATCTCCAAAATCTCGGAGTTCTTTTTGGAGGTTAGGTAGGGATGTTTGGGGTTGCGTCAGGGTTAAAATGACATCATCTGCGAATAGTGATATTTTGTGCTGCCTGTGTCCAATTTCTATTCCTTTGATGTCTCTATTTGTTCTTATTGCCGCTGCTAGGGGTTCTATGGTTAATGCAAAGAGGAGAGGAGATAGGGGGCATCCCTGTCGAGTTCCATTAGTAATCTCAAATCTCTGGTTACTGCCCCCTGGTAGTTTTACTGTTGCAGATGGATTTTGATATAATCTACGGACTCCTTCTAGATATGCGTCTTTGAAGCCGAATTTGCGCATAACATGGTCCATGAATAGCCAGTCTATTCTATCAAACGCCTTCTCTGCGTCCAAGCTAAGGAGTAATGCTTTGGTCCCTGTGAGATGGACATGTTCAATAATGTCAATTATCTTTCGGGTATTGTCCGAGGCCTGTCTGCCTGCTACGAATCCCACTTGGTCTTTATCTATTAATCTTGGTAAAATGGGATTCAATCTATTTGCGAGTATTTTGCTATATAGTTTGAGATCACAGTTAAGCAGGGAGATTGGACGGTAGCTTCCACATTGCATCGGGTCCCTGCCTTCTTTGTGTATTATGGCCAGGGTGGCCAGGGACATTGACGTAGGGATTTGATTTCCTTCCATAAAATCGTTAAATATTCTTAGGAGATGCGTGGATAATACTGGCAAGAATCTCTTATAGTAAACATTAGTGAAGCCATCTGGGCCAGGAGACTTAGTGATTTTTAATGATTTGACCGCCTCTTCCAGTTCCTCTTTTGAAATCTCAGCATTGAGGACTGTGTTTTCCTCCTCCGTTAGTGTGGGGAGTTGACACTTATCTAAGTATTGTGCTATTAATTCAGATGCTGCTGATTTAGGGCGGCTCTTTTTGGATCTTAGGTTATAAAGTTCGGTGTAAAATTTTGTAAATTCGGCTGCTATTTTTTTGTCACTGTTGTATCTCACCAGACCTACTCTTGATCGCCGTGATTTGGGACCGTTTATGCACCCCTCTTAATTTAGTCGCTAGGAGTCTGTCTGCCTTGGTCCCTTTATCATAATATTGTTGGTTGGTCCATTTAAGGGCTTTCTCAACATCCTCCAGCTGGATTTGTCTAAGTTTTGCTCTAGCTGTTGTCAATGTTTTATATATTTTTTTTGAGGGGTTAGCTTTATGAGTTTGTTCTATTATTTTGATATCATCCGTGAGCTCCTTTATTAGTTTTTGGCGGGCTTTTTTCCTGTGGGATGCGATGGAGATGAATTTCCCTCTAATGGTTGCCTTATGGGCTTCCCACAGGATTGCTGGAGAGGAGACGGATCCTGAGTTAAAAAAAAAGTAGTCTCGAATGGCAGATCTAATCTCTCTTTCTATCTCAGGATGGTTGAGTAGTGAGTCATTTAGCCTCCATGAGTAATTTATTGTCTTTTCAAAGGGTGTTGTCAAGGTTATGGTAATTGGGACATGATCGGTCCTATGTCGGAGTCAGTTGTTGCCGCCACCACATTTTTTGTGGCCAGAAAGTGGTCTATTCGAGAGTAGGTCTGGTGAGGTGCTGAGTAGAAAGTATAGTCTCTCTGGCCCTGGTGTTGGGTTCTCCAGATGTCCACCAGTGAAAACTCGCTCAAGATTCCCCTAAACCTTTTCCCTGTGATCTGGGAGGGGGTTGTGCGGGGGGGACCCATTGTGGTCGATCTGTCCTCGGTAGGGTTGAGGACCATGTTTAGGTCCCCTCCCACTATCATCGATGATAGATATCCCGGGTCTATGCCCTCGAGTACGTTCTTTAGGAATTCGGTCTGGTTCTCGTTTGGGGCATATACATTGATAAGAGCGATCGCTGAGCCCGCTAAGGAGCCATATACCACTAGGAATCTACCCTCTGGGTCCGCAGTTGTTTTGATGTGATTGAATGGGGTGCCCTGTCTGATCAGGACAGCTACGCCCCTTTTTTTGCTAGTAAATGATGCGAAAAAACACATTGGGAACACTTTTTTGAATAAATTTGGGGGGTCTTGTGATGTGAAGTGGGTCTCCTGTAGAAATATGATGTCCCCCCCTGATCTTTTCATATCTTGGAGTGCTAGCCTCCTTTTACGGTTATTCTGGAGGCCCTTCACATTGAGAGAGGTGAATTTAATTGTGGTTTGGCTAGCCATTTGGGTTCTTTTTTAGAGGGTGTCGTAAGGCCTCATCTTTCCCATCTGAGGGGCCCTGATTCAGTAAGTCTGAGTCTAGTTTATATCTCTGTAGGTGTGGGAGTTGTGAGTTTTTTTTGGCTAAGATAGCTATTTTAAGCTGAGGGGGGGCGGCGTGGGGGAGGGTCAACGGGGGTAGGGCGAAGATCAGCTGGGACAGGGTCAGCTGATAGAAATAGGTTGTAACGAGGCCTTGAAAAGGTCTCAACAAACTTTTGCCAGCTTTAAGAACAGCCGGCATTTGGGCTATAAGAGCCCTTCTGGGGTGGTTCCGGGTCAGTCCACCGTTGGACGTCTGAGGGGTCCAAACCCTCTATAGAAATTACTTAACCCCTTTTTTTATGTAAATTCTCAATCCACGGGTGAGGGAAGATAGGGGAGGTGAGGGTGTGATTCAGGCAGTTTAAACATTTTGCATTTTTATACAACATCTGTTGCTTAGTATTACACCACAGCCTCACTTTGCACATTTTGATTTTCCACCCAAGCAGTTTCAACTTTCTTTTGTCAGTTTGCTTCGTCTGAGTGGGAAGGGGGTGGGGGGGGGGGGATGGGGTAGGGGGTGAGGGAGGGGTTGGGGGGGTGGAGGGTGGAGGGGTGGTGGGGGGGGTGGGGGTTGGGGCGGTTGGTGGGGGGGGGGGTGGTGGGTGGTGGGGTAGTGGATGGGGTGGGCGGGTGGGGGGGGGGTGGGGGGTGGTGGGGGGGGGAGGTGGGATAGTGGGGGGGTGGGTTGGGATGGGGGGGGGGGGGTTGACAGAACCTTTCCAACAATATAGGCTTTTCACATTTTTGTATGTTGCATCCTTTATACCACTTTTTGCTATTAGTATGCATTATATTATCTGGGAATCAGTCAAGGCACCTTTTGTTTTCTTATAAATCCTTGCGTCCCCTGGGTTCTATTCCAAAGAAAGGCATAGGTGCATAAACCACATTGCGTTTAATTCACAACTTTTATATATTACCGGGGGGGAGGGGGTGGGTGGGGGAGGGGCTAGGGGGGAGGGGGGCGGGTGGGGGGCTAGGGGGGGGGGCAGGAGGGGTGAGGGGAGGGGCGGGAGGGGTGGGAGGGTGGATGTGGGGGTGGGGGGAGGGTTTGCGGTTCCTTTCCAACAGTGTGGGCATTTCACATTTTTATATGCTGCGTCAGTTGTATCGCTCTGTACAATAAGTATGCTATACACTATCTGGCAGTCAGCCTAGGCACATTCAGTTTTCCTATGGACCTTTGCTTCCTCTAGGTTCTGTTCCAAGGAAGGTCATAGGTACATATCTCTTCTTGCATATATTTTCCAACTTTTGTATAGCACCCGTGGGGAGGGGGGAGGGGGGGGAGTGGGGGGGAGGGGAGGGGGGGGGGAGAGGGGAGGGGGGGGGGGAGAGGGGAGGGGGGGAAGGGAGGGGGGGAGAGAGGGGGGGGGGAAAGGAGGTGGGGGAATGGGAGGGGAGGGAGGGGGGGGAAAGGAGAGGGGGGAATGGGGGGGGGAAGAGAGGGGGGGGGGAAGAGAGGGGGAAAATGGGGGGAGGAGGGGGTAGTGAGGGGAAGGGGGTAGGGAAGGGAAGGGGATAGGGAGGGGAGGGGGGGGAGGTTAATGGAACATTTCAGGCAGTACAGGCATTTCACATTTTTATATGTTGTAACTCTCATACCACTCTATGTAATGGGAATCTTGTACACTGTCTGAGAGTCAGCTCAGGTCTATTAGGGGAGGCACAGGTGCACATCACACATTATGTATATTTTTCAACTTTATCTAGCGTCGAGGGGGGGGGGGGAAGGGAGGGGGGAGGGGGGGAGGGAAGGGAGGGGGGAGGGAGGGGGGGAGGTTGACGGAACATTTCATGCAGTACAGGCATTTCACATTTTTGTGTGTTACATCTATTGTATCACTCTGTCCCATCAGTATGCTATGTGCTGTTTAGAGATCAGCGAGGGTATTCATAGCTTTTCTATGTACTTTTACTTCCTCTGAATGTCGTTCTAGAGAGGGGGAAGTATAAGGAGAGGCATAGGGGCATTCCACACATTATATATACTTTTCGGTTGTGGGTCGTGGGTTTATGTGTATCATTCTCATGTACTGTGGACCTGGGTTTTGGGAGTGGGGGGGAGGGTGGGGGCTGGGGGGGGGGGGGAGTGGGAAAGGAAACCAGGGTGGGGGGGGGGTGAGAGGGGGGATGCGGGGGGAAGGGGGGGACGTGTGGTGGAGTGGAGGGGGGAGGGTGGGGGGGGGGGAAGGGCGGGGGGCTATGTGCTTGGGTTGGGGTTGCTACGGGTGGAGGGGGGTGCCGCGGGGTACTTTCTATGGTATAACCTTTTATTATGCTACTCACGGCCTCCAGGGCGCAAAACCTTAACTTGTGTTTGTGTGTCCTTTGAAACAAGTCGGCTGAGCTGGGTCCTCAGGGTCGCAGTTGTCCTCCGTCTCTTGCGCCAATGCGTTTCCGCTGGTTCAGGTTCCGCTGATTGCCCGCTGATGGGTCGCACCCCCCTCCCCCCCCATGGGCCAAAAAAAAAACATCCCGTGGGATCGGGACCACCGGCTGAAGAGGGGGGTGGAACGAACACCCCTGCAGCCTCGTCTGAAAGACTGGGGATCGGGGCATGGCAGAACAAGGTCTGGAACTAGACCCTCATTGCGAACCGGCAACAGGGAAACCACGATCCCGCTCCATCCGGTCGAGTTGAGTGTGGACCAGGATTTCGACTCGGCTGGCGGGATTCGCCTCGGTGCCATCGCGGGAACAGATGACACGTGTTCCAACGTGGGCAGCGGTCTTCAGTGTCGTCTTGATCGGGAGGTCAGCGGCTTCTCTCCAGGTACAGCTCCGGCCCGATGGGATATCCCTCAGTGTAGTTGTGGGTCTCCTCTCTCTCTCGGGATCGTGAAGGGGGGTGTTGTTTGGGTGCGGTGGCGGCTGTTACTTACTTGTCTTTGGAGTGCTGGGCCGCGATCCTCTCCGATGTCCGGGGCGGGTCTCCTGCGGTGTCTTCAGATGGTAGGTTGCCCGATAGCCATGCCTGAGGGGGGGTTAGGCCCAAGGCCTTTGCGAATGGGGCCATGTCCGCGGGGTATTTCAGGGACAGGAACTTTCCGTTTCTGTTCACCGAGATTTTGAACGGAAAGCCCCATCTGTACTGTATTCCCTTCTCCCGGAGCAGGTTAGTCAGTGGCTTTAGCTCCCGTCTGCGGTCTCTTCTTGCTTTTGACAAGTCGTTGAACACTTGTAGTGTCTCATTTTGAAAAGTTATTTCTCCCATGTCCCGGCATGCTGAAATAATTCTTTCTTTTGAGGTATATTTATGCATTTTTATTATGATGTCCCTTCTGCGTTTTGGATCGTCAGACTTGGGTCCTAGCGCACGATGGGCTCTGTCCATTTCCATCTCCTTTTCCTCCATCTCCCCGCAGACCAGATTGAAGAACTCCAGAAGGTAAGGCCTAATCTGTTCTTGTGTGATTGACTCTGGAACATTTCTCACACGGATGTTTTGTCTTCGGTCACGGTTTTCTTGTTCTTCCATGCCTTCTTTGAGGAGGGAGATCTCTTCACCCAGGCGGCTGATCTCTTCTTCCGCTTCTCCCTGTCTTTGTAGGGATTCGGAGAGCTTGTTCTCTAGGGTAGTGGTCTTTTCCGTTAGCCCTGAGATTTCCTTCCTTATGTCGCTCACCGCAGACCGCAATTCCGTTTGGAAGGAGGTTTTGAGGGTGGCAGCCATTCCCGCCATCAGATCTTCCAAATATGCCCTGGTTATTGCCTGTTCTGGGCTTGTAGGGGGGCTCTCTCTCGGCTGGGTCTTTTTCCCCGGTTGGGAGGTAGCGCCATGCGGTCCGCCGCCATCTTGGGGATTCATAGCGCTTGCTTTCCCTCGCTGAGACGGTGAGAAAAATTTGGTAACAGCCTGGTTATTCGTTTTTTTTGTTTTTGACATTCCCCTTCTGTTTGTCTATCTGATAGGACTATTTTCGTCCATAAATTTGAAGTTTAAGTGGGGGTTTTGTCGTTGTATAACCCGCGGGTTTCAGGAGCTCCTCTAGCAGCCGTCCATACCGGGTGACGTCACCGGAAGTCCCCAACACGGAGAATTTTAAATGGGTATAACCCATAATAGTTTTATTGCCTCTGAGGTCCTGAAGTGTTCGATCGAGAGCCTCTAATGTGCGTTTGTAGGACATTGTGCTCTCGTCCCAAACAATGATCTCACACTCTTGAAGAACTTTGGCTGCTCCGGTATTTTTGCTAATGTTGCCAATTGGATTTTCAGAGTGACCAAGATTAGGCGGAAGCTTGAGGGTTGTGTGATGGGATCAGGTCATTTGAGACGTCTTTGGTGATGTTATCAGTGACTTGTTTCCAAACATAGACACAAGCCTGTTCCTTGATCTCAGGAACCATCATGCAACATTTGGTTACAATATCTTGAGATTTGTCCAAAGGCCTAGCGAACATAACACCTTTCCAAAATATATAGTACATTCTGAGAACCAGATGAGCTCTCACAATATCCCACCTCAAGGTAAAGTTCTTGCTTATTTCTTCCCTTTTAAGAACTATGTAACAGTTTTATATTAATTACTGTCAACATTTTTTTTAAAGAACAAACTTATTATTTTCTTTTACCAAGCGAGACCTACACTATGATCGCTTTGATTGATGTCCAAGTTATGTTAATCAGACTTTACATTTGTCCGAGTTTTTTTTCCCCCTCAGACAATATAGTCACTCATCAGCAGTACGCGTAAACATCGCAATGAATCACTGCTCAGTATTCCATGAGAATGTGGTCCCATGTCGGGGCTTAAATTCTGAATACTGCATAACCAATGTCGAATATTCTTCATCTTGTATTCTTCTTCTAGTTGTTTTTCCTTTTCATGTCTCTAAAAAAAAAAAAAATTCATTTACAAGGCACTAAAGGGTCACTAGGTACTACTGTGCAGCCTTCGTTCTCCTATTCTCTATCATAACCGTAGTTTATCATGTAATTTACAATGCAATCTGTGGGAATAGTGGCTGACGCTCACTATGTGACATTCCATACTTCTTGTTGAGGTTCCGTGAGTTACAGTGGGATGCTATTTTTGGTGGGATGAAGGCGGAAGGTTTTGGGTTGTGGCTCCTGTGCTCACAAACCGTTCATTAGTGTTCAGAGACACCCACACCTGATCCTTGCCGCCAATACTCCGCACTCTCTATATATTTCCAACTAAGATGACATGTATTGTAAGCTGGTTTTTATTGGCCTCAATGAAAATGGGACAAATATTCCGCAATGCAGAGTTTTGAGCCAGGGATCCATAATCCCTCTTGTGTTCATCAGCACATTAAAAGCGCCTCTTTCTGAGCCTTGGGATAATGGACATCTGTATGTTTTAAAACGTTTGGGGTTTATTCACAAAGTTATAACAATAATTGTAAATGGTCATTCGCATGTAATAGTCACGAATCGTCACTAGCTACAAATAAACTATCTGAATATAACATAATGGTAGCAGATTGTGGTTTAATGATGAGCACAAGCTGGGCAGTGCAGAGTAAGCCCCTGCGCAGATCTCGTCCGCAGTGCTAAATAAATACCTATTGGTCCTAGGACAAGTCCACAAATTCCCATAGAGATGGTAGCACACTCTTCCATGACACACTGTGCTCATTTGCACATCTTTTCCCAGAATCCCTGGCTGCAGTGTAAGCATTGTACGCTAAGAGATAATGTGGGAAGGCAGGGTGGCAGGCCTGTCAGAGACGTGAATGTGCTCACAAGTGATATTTTCATTTGCTGGTTGCCAAACAGTGGAGGGTTTTTGTCATTTTTTTTTACCCACCATAACTTATTTAAGGTGTGGTAGAAACCTATCACAGCTTCACATTGCAAAGCCAGTATAACCAGCCTCACACTGTCGAGACCCAAAAGGTCAAAACGGCTGTCTGTGAGCAGGTTTCCCAGAATCCCTTGTTGCAGTGTAAGGGCCGTATCCTAGGAAATAATGGGGAAACGCTGGGTTGCAGACCTGTCTTGAGGCGTGAAAGTGCTCACAAGTGATATTGTGACTTGCTGTATTATTCTTTGAGGAAACATGAAACCTTTCACGTGTGTTATAGTGTATGGCGACAGGATTGATGCGGTAAGGGTTTTACTCCTTTCAACATGGCACCATCTGCAACACTTGTTTAGAGCAAAGCAAACATTTGTAAAAAAATAAAAAAACAGTTTTTTAGGGGAAAAAAGTGCAAAAGTTACATTTGAATTGATTTTAAAAAAATCACTAAAGCGCACATATCCTAGTGATGTTGTCAGTTTGCGCCAATTTTCATATATTATATTCTTTAGAGCAAAACAAAAGACACTTTTTGGGGGGGAAAAAGAATATTCCATTTTTGTTTACAGCAAATAAAAATACCGCTTGTGAGCACATTCCCATGTCTCAGACAGGTCTGCCGCTTTTCACTATTATCTCTTGGCATACAGCGCTTCCACTGCAGCTAGGGATTCTGGGTAATGACATGCAAATGAACACACAGTCACCTTTTGTGTCGTGTCCATTTTATCATGGATCCCCATACCAAAATCAGCACCTGACAGGTAACCAAAGTGTCCCTACCGAGTGGTACTTCCATCACTGACGTCACGCGTCACTGGCCCTCTCTGGCAGCCAAGGGATTGCGCTTCTCTTATTCTTTACGGTTTCGGTAGTAATCTATTCCTACGATGCTTTGTGCGGTAAAATAGGAGGGACGTTTCGGTCTCATTTGATTTTTTCTTTTTAAAGTTCTTATTCGTGGAACCGAGCGAGTTAAAATGCTGGCCGATCCCGGCCCCAGTCCCTGCGAAGAAGGTGGAGAAGGACCGGACGGTGATGCCTTGCGGGACTGTGGTCACCACCGTTACTTCCGTGATCTCCAAACCTCGCGTGGAAGGGAAAACACCTGTTCTGAGCTATGGTGAGGAAAACAAACCTGCCATGGGGCCACATTTAACTTCTAAAGCAGTCTCTGGACAGATGTGATAATAAACCAAAAGAGAGAGAAAACCTAGTGAGTGAGCACTCAGTCACAGAAAACGTAATACGGTTGTATTAAAATTATTTTATTGTCATCAATGAATATAAAATATAGGGGTTTAAAATAGAACAGCATTAAACACAACTGTAGTCAGAATAACATGGCTATAAAAGCTATGTTGATATTACATATGGGAGATCAGTGACAGTCAAAATCTCATGCTGTAAATGACAGCCTAATTATAATTAGAGTGAAGGGGCTAATATTAATCACCGCTGTATAATAACTGCCCTGATGGCCAGTGGTATAGGTAGCTGGAGGCTAGAATATCAGAAACCAGCCTACTCATACCCTGACTGAAAGTGAGTGCAGGTATACCTCAAAATATGTGAAGAGGAAACCGGCAGAACAAACCTTGCAGAAGAAATCCCTTGATGGGGGTATGTAGCCACTATTCCATCATCAGGGATTAGGCAGTGTGAACCGCTGCAGGGGATAAGTGTCAAAAGGGCAGTTAATGTATATATCACATAGGGATCCGTCGAGATCACCAGTGAAGAGAGCAAAGGATGTCTTGCATAAAGTAGTGTCCCTAGGTAGGAATTATGTGAAGTGTCAGCTCCAAAGGCACGGGAGCCGGTGTGCGCGCCTGTGTTATGAAGGGGGATTTGAATCCCGTCACCTCACCGATCACAGGAAATACAGCAGCCTGATGTACATAGGCTGCTGTGCTCTACTGTATAACGGTGATTGTTTGTCAATCACCCGACCTGTTACCGAAGCACAGTAACCCGCTGTAGGTAGACTGCTGTGTTGTAAGGTGGGTATAGTCCGATCGCCCGATCGATCACAGCTGACTGCGGATCCACAGCAAGCAAATACTGCCGTGAGTAGGATGACTCAGCAGCTTCCTGCAGAGACCGCTCGGGAGAGTGACACAGACAATACACACAGTAACAAAATAGTAACTGTGTATCGTGCGCAACCGGAGCCAACAAAGGACACTGACTTAGGCTGTGTCCATAGAAGGACTGGCCGCGCTGAGCCGTGTGGACGATTCGTGCTGAGCCCCTGCATCCTCAATGAGGATGCCTTGAGAGGGGGCTCACGCGAGCGTCCGCAGGCGTGCTGAGGAGTTGGAGGTTTCAGCCGAGCGCCAAGCTGTTTTTCCGCTCTCCCCACCCCTCTATGGCCCGGGCCTTAAGCATGCATTGTCCCCTACATCAGCCCTGATCATTGGATATCAATGCTGATGTGCTCGAGGACATGCCTAATTCTAAACAGCAATGAAAAATAGAGACCCTTGTTTATAGGAGAGAGCCTGCAATGCTAAGGCTGCTCGCAGGATCGTGGTGGTGATGTAATGAACGCTGGGACTCCGCAACTGAATTGAGTATCACTGTATGTGGCCACACTCCCCCACACACGCGGGACGCCATCATTGTGACCGCAACATACAGTGGCCACACCCCCACACACGCGGGACGCCATCATTGTGACTGCAACATACAGTGGCTACACTCCCCCACACACGCGGGACGCCATCATTGTGACTGCAACATACAGTGGCTACACTCCCCCCCACACGCAGGACGCTATCATTGTGACCGCAACATACAGTGGCTACACTCCCCCACACACGCGGGACGCTATCATTGTGACCGCAACATACAGTGGCTACACTCCCCCACACACGCAGGACGCTATCATTGTGACCGCAACATACAGTGGCCACAACCCCACACACGCGGGACGCTATCATTGTGACTGCAACATACTGTGGCCACACTCCCCCACACACGCAGGACGCTATCATTGTGACCGCAACATACAGTGGCCACACCCCCACACACGCGGGACGCCATCATTGTGACTGCAACATACAGTGGCCACACTCCCCCACACACGCAGGACGCTATCATTGTGACCGCAACATACAGTGGCTACACTCCCCCACACACGCAGGACGCTATCATTGTGACCGCAACATACAGTGGCTACACTCCCCCACACACGCGGGACGCTATCATTGTGACCGCAACATACAGTGGCTACACTCCCCCACACACGCGGGACGCTATCATTGTGACCGCAACATACAGTGGCTACACTCCCCCACACACGCGGGACGCTATCATTGTGACTGCAACATACTGTGGCCACAACCCCACACACGCGGGACGCTATCATTGTGACCGCAAAATACAGTGATGCTCAATTCATTTGCGGAGTCCCAGCGTTCATTACATCACCACCACGATCCTGCGAGCAGCCTTAGCATTGTAGGCTCTCAATGGATCCCTATGTGATATATACATTAACTGCCCTTTTGATACTTATCCCCTGCAGCGGTTCACACTGCCTAATCCCTAATGATGGAATAGTGGCTACATACCCCCATTAAAGGATTTCTTCTGCAAGGTTTGTTCTGCCGGTTTCCTCTTCACATATTTTGAGGTATACCTGCACTCACTTTCAGTCAGGGTATGAGTAGGCTGGTTTCTGATATTCTAGCCTCCAGCTACCTATACCACTGGCCATCAGGGCAGTTATTATACAGCGGTGATTAATATTAGCCCCTTCACTCTAATTATAATTAGGCTGTCATTTACAGCATGAGATTTTGACTATCTGTCACTGATCTCCCATATGTAATATCAACATAGCTTTTATAGCCATGTTATTCTGACTACAGTTACGTTTAATGCTATTCTATTTTAAACCCCTATATTTTATATTCATTGATGACAATAAAATAATTTTAATACAACCATATTACGTTTTCTGTGACTGAGTGCTCACTCACTAGGTTTTCTTTCTCTTTTGGTTTATTGTGAATGTACCTTACCTAGAGAGCACCTCACCCCTATACCGTTAGCTGTGCGGGGGCTCCCCTTTCTCTGTGTGTAGCTACTCTGGACAGATGTGAACGGAAGCCTGAAGATTAGCTTTGCAGCAATACAGAGGATTGAGCCACTGATTCTGTGACTAAGTCAGGGGTGGGCAACTCCAGTCCTCAAGGGCCACCAACAGGTCAGGTTTTCAGGATCCTGAAAACCTGACCTGTTGGTGGCCCTTGAGGACTGGAGTTGTCCACCCCTGCATCAATGACTGCAGTTCTATCTGCTACACCTGTACCTGGCACACACCCACACACACATACATACACTCCCCCCCCACACACACACACACATACCAGGAGCAGGAAATTAGCCTATCGTGACGATAGCTTGTTCAAATGATCATTGTCATTATTTATTATTGGGATTGGGGGAATGTGACAAACAGATACCACATTTTTGGAAGGCTCAACCAGGGCAGCTTTCCATGAACCAGCACGATGTTGGAGGCCGGGTAGGCGGCTGTTATACACGTGTGATCCCTGATGCTTTATTTAAAAGGGAAACAATAACAAATATGGGCTCAGCGCCCTCTTCTTATGTTATTAAATACATGCAGGTAAAAGCCAGGGATGAGTACACAGCGTGTGCCTTTGCCTTACGTTCATGCTCCTGTTCATATTGATGCAGTGATGATCACCGGTCACTTCGGTGCATCTAACACACAGAACCTTGCCAGCACTGTGGGGGGACGGTCACTGTGTGGGGACGGTCACTGCTGGGGACGCCCCACAGGAGTGACCAACACAATAGTTGCATTTTCTGCTGTCGGAGATACTTTGAAATCGATCGTATGGCTCCACTTTAGCAGGAAGGATTTAGTGCTGTGTGTCCGACTCCTGTTCTCTATGCATTTACCCCACAGATTCTCCTGCTAAGGTGAGGGTTCTAGAGCGGGACTTTTCTGTGCAAGCAATTCCTTCCCAAGCTGCTGTGGTCAGCAAAGCCCTCTCATCCTCCGATACAGGTAAACGGCAGCAATTATGTGTAGTCTTTCTTTTACTTTATTTCTTTTGTTGTTAGCTCTCCTAACAATTGTGTTCATTTGGAAACCTTCGCTGATGGGATCTTCATTCCGTAGGAAGGAGCTTAAAACGTAAAACTCCCCTAATGATCAGCATTTAAGCCTTTATGTGACTGGGCTCTTTAACTTGCAGCCCCTGAATGACCTTGGAGTGACCTTGGAGTGACCTTTTAACTGTGCCCCTGCTGATGTTATTGCCGTTGATCAGGCATCTAAGTGCAATTTTGTCACTCAATCTCACTGTAAAACAAATACCGTATTTCCTCGATTCCAAGGCGCCATCGATTGTAAGACGCACCATCGATTTAATGACAGATTTCGGGAAAAAGACACCCTACATTAAATGTACACAATTTTCTTTTACTAACCGACAATAGCATACATTTATTCATACAATTACATACCACTTTCTCCTTCAGTATCACAATCAAAGTTTGAGTCGAAGCATTCTTCACATTCAGAGTCTAAAGACGCTTCTGAATCGCTTTTAGAGTCGTTGAGGTCAGTGTTTTCCCACAAAATGTCATCCTCTGAGCCATCACGTGCATTTGTGGGGCAGCATTTCTTAAACGAGTGCTTTACTGTTGTTTCGGGGTACTTTCTTGAACAGATACCTTCTACGCATGGCTAAGTTCGCGCATGCGCAGGCAATGACAACTCCGTCACAACTTACTCCTCTGCCTGGCAGCTGGCAAGTTTCTTAAGACGCATCCCGATTTCAGAAACGTTCAAATGTGAAAAAACGTGCGTCTTAGAATCGATGGAGATACGGCATATGGTGCAGAAGTTGTAAATGCTTATAACAGTCTGAAGCACGGTCCTTTTATAATATGTTACATTAATAATAATAATAATAGCATGTTCTTGTATAGCGCTGCTAGTTTTACATAGCGCTTTACAGAGACATTTTGCAGGCACAGGTCCCTGCCCCATGGAGCTTACAATCTATGTTTTTGGTTCCTGAGATAAAGTGACTTGCCCAAGGTCACAAGAAGTCGACACCGGGAATTGAACCAGGTTCCCCTGCTTCAAACTCTCAGTGCCAGTCAGTGTCTTTACTCACTGAGCCACTCCCTCTCCCTTACAATGTAAATGCGGATAAAGGCAGAGTGGGTGCCTGGGGCAGTTATATAAGGTATGACTCGGAGATAGACATGACCTTATGCTTGGCACAGTAGCAGGATGGACTCATACTTATAGATGCTGTAGATGTGGCCGTCATGTATAAAAATCATGTAGTTCATGCAGAGAACAGTAGAGCAGCCGCAACTGGAAAATATGGGAAATATAGTGTTTTGGGGGACACCTGACGAAGGGAGACGTGGCCCCCCAAAATATTGTGTTCCCTATGTTTCCGACACTATGGTGAAGTCCAATAAAGAGATGAGATTTGGAAGATTGCTTTGTTGGCGTGTTTTTCTTTCCCCCGGTCCGGCTGCTACGTCCTCTGCATCCGCCGCGTATTATACCGGCTGCCGCTGATCTTGAGGTATATGTTGTTTTTTTTTCATGGAATCAGAGCTCTTGATGCTGAACGGCTCGGACCCTGTGGCAGAAGTTGCTATCCGACAGCTCCGGGAGTCTTCGAGACAATCGCTGAAGTCACCACGAAAGAAGAGCACCATTATTATATCGGGGGTTTCCAAGGTAGGCGCGCAGGCCACTGTTGGTGTGATGTTGGTGTCCTCTTTATTGTACTTGTATGAGACACGTGTACCATGTATGGTCAGAACATGGATAAGTTGAATACGTGTCTATTTGCAGTGTAGGGTTCCAGGAGTTTACATCATACTGGACAGCAAGGGTGGGCAAAGCCAGTCCTCAAGGGCCACCAACAGGTCAGGTTTTAAGGATATTCCTGCTTCAGCACAAGTAGCTAAGAGCCACCTGTGCTGAAGTTGAAAACTGAGTCACTGATTGAGCCATCTGTGCTGAAGCAGGGATATCCTTAAATCCTGACCTGTTGGTGGCCCTTAAGGACTGGAGTTGGCTAACCCTGGTGTACAAAGTTCCAGACGTGTCAAATGTAACAGGATGTTCTCGTCTACAATGTCTGGGAATGGCTCTGTAAGAGAAAGCTGTGTGCGCTCCTGAAAATTCCTATACAACTTGAAGTAATAAGTGACATCTGCAGATCGTTCAGTGCTCATCGTAAAACCAGATAAGAGAAGATGCAGCACTCGCACGGTGTCTCGAGAGAGAGAGAGGTCCATCTTTGAGGAACGAAACGTCGATCTGTGAATAAACACTTGAGTTGGGAGACCGTGTGAGTGTTGCATCTCCTTACCTGGACTTTCAGCCGGACTTTGTCAGTGCTGGCTAGCACCCATGGCAGTCTCCCTTCATCCGGCAGGACTGCTCCTCCGTTTCCCTTTCTCCTGAGTCCCACATCTGTAGGACTCCTTTTCTTAGTGAGCCCATGAAAGGTACCAACTGCAAATAAACTACATTAGCTATATGGAGAAAGAAATCAAAGAAGACCATAAGTTATTGTTTGTTTGTACAGTAAATAAAAATATCACTTGTGGTGCTTTTGCATGTTTCAGACAGGTCTGCAACCCTGTCTTTCCCCATTATCTGCTGGCATACAATGCTTCCATTGCAGCCAGGGATTCTGGGTAATGACATGCAAATGTGCCCACAGTGAGTCACTCTTTACTTCTTATCCATTTTAACATGGGCCCCTATAAGCGAATGCCTGCCGCATTACACAGCTTTTCAGCACAGCCTGGGTTAACATGTTTGATGCAAAGACACGCCGAGTGATAAACAAACACACGCCATGAACGGGCAGCACGTAGCTGAGAACAGACTGTCGTAGAACAAAACGGCGTATTCATCGGAATAGTATTTCATTGAGAAAAGTAGGTGTTGAAAGTCCTTGTTAATAACTGTTGTCATGTTGCCCCAGACCGCACTGTGTCAGGATGATGAGGCGACTCTGATGTTCGACTATGCGGCAGCCATGGACAACACCACTAGGAACCATCTGCATCCCACCGGTGACCGCGCCACCGCTGGGGCCGCCGCGGACCTACACCTCTTCCCCGAGGGGTCGGCGCCGGCGCTGCCGGCTCTCAGCTCGGAGGAGGAGCTTCACGATGCCTGGGAACAGGGCAGCCAGCCGGAGGAGTGGCCCAGCAACGGCCTGGAGGAGGACCAAGACTGTGAAGAGATGTCCGTGAGCAACACGAGCGTCTCCGAGACGGGAAGCGTGAAGAAATCCAAAGGTCTGTGCTTGTTACTGCGTCTCCTGCGTGGCGCTGATCCGGGACGTGGTACTGCCCTGCGGGGGGCTCAACTAAACTCCTCAAGATTCCCCCTCCCCCCAACAGGTCAGGTTTTCAGGATATCCCAGCTTCAGCACAGGTGGGTCAATCAGTGGCTTTGTCCAAGACTGAGTCAACTGTGCTGAAGCAGGGACTAATTGAGCCACCTGTGCTGTAGCAGGTACTGATTGAACCACCTCTGCTGGAGCTGGAATATCCTGAACACCTGTCCTGTTAAGGAGGGGGAGGGTTGAGGACTGTAGTTGTTTTAACTCATTCCTTGCCAGTTTAGGAGCACCATTCATAGTTTATGGCCTTTTCCCAAGCTGTTTCATGCTGCTTATTTGGGTCCTTACCTTCCGTTTGGCTTATTGATGAAAGGGCATTTTTAAAATGGGGCGATTTCAAATTGTAATAAGAGTGTTTTTGTTATTTGCGGACAGTAAACCCTTCCAAAAAAGACCGGGGTTAAAAAAAAATCCCGCTAATACAAAGCAGAAAAAAAATAAAAAAATATTCAGTCTCTTCCTATTCTGATTAGAAATCATATAAAAAGTATTATACGTTAAGCGTTATTTCTTAAACTGATAGTGCCGCTCTGGGCGTTATCGCACGGGGAGTTCCATTTATGTCACGGAGCGTTTCCGTGTGACAGTGTCCTGATCGGCACTATCGCTGTGTAATGAATTGCTCCAATAGACGGTAAACCTCTCAGATGAATAATGATAAAATCATATTGAAGTAGATCTCTTTTGTACTGCGGGTGGTGAACAGGAAAGGTGCAGATCACTGTAGAAAGCATAAAAGTCTGGGTTAAAAGTAGCATACCCCCCAAAAAAGCTACTCGTGGGATAAGTTAACTCCTTTAGTGAGCAGTTTGTGTAACACCTCTCTGAACGATTTCAAGGCTTCTGTATCAAAATCCAACCGCTTCATAACCTTGCATCGCAAAGTGAGGCAAATAAACCCCGCCACCAGGTGACCAACGGCAAAATCTTCGCGGTAACCACGGCGGCGGTGATAAATGCGGTTATTTCACACACCAGCGTTTGCAGCTGGGAGACTTCGGCGCGTAAAATCTATGGCGTCCGAAGGACATGGTAGCCAGCTTTCTGAATTAGGTGTGAAGGGGTTAACTCGGGTGGTGGGCAACTCCAGTCCTCAACGGCCAACAGGTCCGGTTTTCTGGAAATTCCTGCTTCAGTCAAAGACTGAGCCACGTGTGCAGGGACTGATTGAGCCACCTGCGCTGAAGCAGGGATATCCTGAAGACCTGACCTGTTGGTGGCCCTTGAGGACTGGAGTTGTCCACCACCTGAGCTAGGCTGTCAGTTATTCAAAGTCCCAGCTTTGCACCCCGCGTCCTGTCTGCCATGTCACGGGGGGGGGGGGGGGGGCGGCGGTTTGATCTGCTTGTGTTTGCTGTAGTAACGTGGCTTAAAGGTGAAGTCCCTTCTAGCACCAAAATGAGCCAACCGCGCAGTACATTTTTAGTGGGTCAATACTTCCGCGCTGATACCAAACACAGAAAAGATACGTATTACGGGTTCAGCACAGCTGCCGGAAAGAACAACTTTGCTCAATTCAAAAACAAGATCACCGCGAATGTGAACCATTGCATGATCAGATTGAGGAAGCCAATTCCATTGTTAATCTAGTTACAGTTTAGTTTGTGAGCAAAGTGGGACTGATCCTTTAATTTGTGAACCAGCGCTGCATGCTATAGCACTCTGTGGTCATCAGCTTGGCATGGCTTGGCTTGGCTTGGCATAGCTTGGCCTGGCCTGGCGTGGCTTGGCTAGGCTGATATGCTAACGAATGACTTAAGCCCGGTATTCGCATAGCGAAACATTGTTTCTTGTCAAGGCTGAACATCATTTATTTGCAACGTGCATCAAACCTGTCATTGGTCTTTACGTGGAATCTGATGCTGTGGATTCTGTATAGATTGTGATATCAGTATAATGTGGCCTCTGACTTCTACCAGTTGTTTTAATGTTAAGCCCAATAAAACAATGTGTTAAGACAACAAAACTATCAAACGGCTCCCCCGGGACTGACTCCGATATAGGATTGAGGCCAAACGCCAGTCATGTCTGGAATAGAATTCTGGTGCCACAATTGCAAAGTAGGAAGCAGAATGTTACTGGTGTTACTGGTGTTACTCACTGACAGAGAGGTAAAGAGAAGCCGTGAGAGGTAAGGTGGTAACATGGTCAAAATATCACAGGATGGAAGTAGTAGCTGAGACACCACAAAGGATGACTATGTACTGTAGGGATAATAACCCAACACCTGATCTCTGCCATCTGGACGTAATGTCTCTGGTTTGCCCTACTGGGTCCCACTGAGAATCTTTAATACAGATCTATGCTCGTGTGTTTGCCACATCTTGTGTACGTTTCCAGTTTTGTGCATCAAACCAAGAGGCTTCGTAACGCTTACACGAGCACCTTTCACACAGAGGGGTGGTGTGCCAGTGTTGGCTTTCTTCTTTGTATTCTCTCTAAGAAGAAGGAGCTATGCCGGGTTAGAGAGTTAAACGCTTCCAGAGAGGGAAAAATCCACAACGTCTCTTATCATGTTAATAAAAACTTCATTGTGTGCAGCACTTTTAATATGCATATTTAAACCTGTCGTGGCTAACTTTTAAACAGGCTTACAGCCTCGGGCTACCAGTGTTTTACATAAGTACGGACACCGAGAGGATGTCCATAGAAGAACAGCAGCCTTTGGCCGTAGTACAAGGGCGGGCAACTCCAGTCCTCGAGGGCCACCAACAGGTCAGGTTTTCAGGATATTCCTGCTACAAAGACTGAACCACTGATTGAGCCAACTGTGCTGAAGCAGGGATATCGCTAATAACTGATCTGTCAGTGGCCATTGACGACTGAAGTTGGCCAGTCAACAACTAAGCTACTTATTGAGCCACCTGTGCTGAAGCAGGGATGTCCTCAAAACCTGACCTGTTGGTGGCCTTTGTCGAGTGGAGTTGCCCTCCCCTGCTGTAGTAAATGGTTAGGGCACCATTTTCCTGCCATCACTACAATCTCTTAATAGAATAGAGACCAGAAATCTTGTCTTCCTTTCTCTCCTCATTCCTTACTTTCTCTCCTCTTTTCTTCCTTCCTTTCCTCATTCTTTCCTCTCTCCTCATTCCTTCCTTTCTCTCCTCATTCCTTCCTTTCCCTCCTCATTCCTTCCCGTCTCTCCTCTTTCCTCTCCTCATTCCTTCCTTTCTCTCCTCATTCCTTCCTTTCCCTCCTCATTCCTTCCTTTCCCTCCTCATTCCTTCCCTTCCCTCCTCTGTCCTTCCCGTCTCTCCTCTTTCCTTCCTTTCTCTCCTCTTTCCTTCCTTTCTCTCCTCTTTCCTTCCTTTCTCTCCTCTTTCCTTCCTTTCTCTCCTCATTCCTTCCTTTCTCTCCTCTTTCCTTCCTTTCTCTCCTCTTTCCTTCCTTTCTCTCCTCTTTCCTTCCTTTCTCTCCTCTTTCCTTCCTTTCTCTCCTCATTCCTTCCTTTCTCTCCTCATTCCTTCCTTTCTCTCCTCATTCCATCCTTTCTCTCCTCTCCTTTTCTCTCCTCACTCCTTCCTTTCTCTCCTCACTCCTTCCTTTCTCTCCTCATTCCTTACTTTCTCTCCTCTTTTCTTCCTTCCTTTCCTCATTCTTTCCTCTCTCCTCATTCCTTCCTTTCTCTCCTCATTCCTTCCTTTCCCTCCTCATTCCTTCCCGTCTCTCCTCTTTCCTCTCCTCATTCCTTCCTTTCTCTCCTCATTCCTTCCTTTCCCTCCTCATTCCTTCCCTTCCCTCCTCTGTCCTTCCCGTCTCTCCTCTTTCCTTCCTTTCTCTCCTCTTTCCTTCCTTTCTCTCCTCTTTCCTTCCTTTCTCTCCTCTTTCCTTCCTTTCTCTCCTCATTCCTTCCTTTCTCTCCTCATTCCATCCTTTCTCTCCTCTCCTTTTCTCTCCTCTTTCCTTCCTTTCTCTCCTCACGCCTTCCTTTCTCTCCTCATTCCTTCCTTTCTCTCCTCATTCCTTCCCCTCATTCCTTCCTTTTGCGCATCTCGGGCTGCATTTGATTTTGTTGTTTTTTTACTCGGTTGAATCTCCAAAGGCAGCCTGAATTTGTAACTTATTTTGCCATCCGAACCATCTTGAGATGGGAGATTATGTAGTAATTGGTGACAGTCATGCTCAATTAAGGACAGCCGGCAGCTTCAGTGCAGCTACCCCCCCCCCCCCCCCCCCAATGTATATTTATTTTTTTACTTTAAACGATTCGGTAGAACCCACGAATCTCAACCGTGATGCTCCCAGCACTAGGGACACCCCAGTTGATGGTAACATTTAGCTTCCTACAAAAAACCTATAAGTATAATTGCCAGGATCATCAGCAGAAAGACCTCCGACAACTCGGGTTCTGTTGGTGATCCAGTGTCAGTTTTGTATTTTATTTGCCTCGGCTGACCTGGCAGCCATATTGTCCTCCCGGACAAATATTCTTGTCTGGGAGATTTTGAGGTTAATTTGGCTGTTAAGGTCCCTGAAAATACCCCCCCCAAAAATGGAGCAGAACAGATTGCTGCTTTAAGGGTTAAACACACAGAAATTTGGGTGATTCCAGGAAAGTGAATTATAGCATTAATATTTATCATGTTTGTAGGCGTCAATTCACCTTTTAAAAATAACACATTTACATCGATGTATACAAATAATTTATGTTCAGTCAACGGGCAAATGGCTTTTGGGGGACAAAGAACATGCCGGCAATAGTATCTCTCTATATTTCTTTTTCTGACTGCAGGATGCTGCGGGAAATGCTGGAGGAAAAAATAGGATTGAAAACTGCATGTTTATTGTTTGTTTTTCCCCTTTAAACAAGTACAACCCCCCTCCCCCAAAGACTAATCCAATTACTTAGATCAAAGACTTGTGGTAACACCTATAAAGAAAGCAAAAAGTCGAGGTTGGATTTTTATAAATGAAAAAGCAGCGTTGGGGAGAAAAAGCAAAACGCGAGTGGTGTAATGTTTCATTTTGTCCGTACTGCGAAACGCACATTGTCATTCTTTCCTTATTCACCATTTCAGTTTTTTTTTCCTTTTATCTCTCGTTTTTCATGACTTTCATCTGTCTTACCATTCCTTCTGTACACTTAAGAGGACCTTTTTACCAACACGAATTAATTGCTTACACAGTAAGTTGATTTCTTTTTATTTCTTTATTTTTTTCCCCAATTTATTTTTAAAATATTTAGACCGAGTGTCTTTTAAAGCCGATGTCCTTGAGGAACCTTGTGGGTGAGGTTCCCAGTGACGATCACGGCCCATATTTATTAAGCAGTGCTATTCTATAAGAACCTTTCAGTGCAAGAAGACATAGATTGGCCCATTTGCTTGAATGGACTGTATATTGTGTCTTATGGTACCTGAAGGTTTCTGGCTTCTTATGGAATAGCACTGCTTAGAAGATACAGGCCTTAATGTCTGCAAAGGTTGTTGCAGTGTCTGTGCCAGGTTAGTAATGCACTCGGCACTTATCAAGCTCTATTGCATGGGCTCTCATACTTTTCCATACCATTTACAGAAGCTCAGTATATACAAGTGCAGATACAGGTAGACCTCGGTTATCCAACGGAATCCGTTCTGGAAGCAGCGTTGGATAGTGACACCGTTGTAAAGCGAGTCCCATGTTAATCGGTGGCGGGGAGCGTCGGATAACGCATTCCGGAGTCGAAAAACGGCCCTTAGGGTTGCATTGTAAAGGGTTGGATATGCCATTCGTTGTAAAGTGAAACGTTGGATAACGAGGACTCCCTGTACCTTTTTATATACTTCTTGTTCTTATCTAATAATTCTGACATTTTGATTGTCCTATTTCCTTGTTCGAGGCCGATTTTAACTCCTCCGCCGTGCAAACAGAAAGGAGATGCACATTGTGAGATTAGTCATTGCGTGTGCAAATACAGGTCATCGGGGAGAATGGTGCAGTTGGCTTCTAGGAAGTATAAGCACATTTCTCTCCTGCAGGCAGCGGTCGAGATGAGAAGCAGCATCAATGTCAAAAGGTCCCAATATCACAAGCTCTCCGTCATAGCCGGGAAAAAGCGTGTGCAAGTGCAAAATGTGCCAGGCCATGATTATTTTGTACAACCGCACACCACACAGTCTTTCAGTTTCCCATGTAATTCTCTGATGGATCACCACACAGTATACTCTGTTACTCTGCATTGCGTTACACCAGGGGTTCTCACCTGCAGTCCTAAGACACCCTAACAGGTCAGGTTTTCGGGATATCCGTGCTTCAGCACAGGATGAAGACTGAGCGACCTGTGCTGAAGCAGGGACTGATTGAGCCGCCGGTGCCGATGCAGGGCTGTCCTTCAAACATGAGCTGTTGGGGGGGGTCTTGAGGACTGGAGCTGAGAACCCCTGGGTTAGTTCATCACTCCGCGTATTGTACACGCACACGCACCAGCCTCTTGTAATCTTGGTACACAGCGTAGCCCGCTGCCATGAGCGTATCCGTGATCAGTACGGAACATTGTGACTCTCTTACACACAAAAAGATCCCAAACTCTCTCTTGTGCAGCCATGGAAACATACTGTCTGCACTGTGCTTCCTGTCCTGCTACAACCCGACTTTGCCCCATTCTACACCTGGACATACTGGATGTGTTTCAAACTCTTTGTGATTCCATCTTATATACTTTATTATCACATATCCATCGGACACTATATTGGTTATTTTATTACCTTTTTTGGATTTTCATCATGGTCATTTTTGTATAACTCTGTTTTCGCCCCTTTTTTTTCCACTTATACATAATCTTTCACATCTATTTTTTTAATGTTTATTGCTAAACATTACATGGCACTCACATTCTCTTTAAACCAACATGTTTTTACTATTAGTTTACAACGACATAAGACTTAGGGCGGATTTCCTCTTCCATATCCCATGTATCTAAAACGGGCTTCTAGCAGAGATGGGAAATTCAGACTGCACCAGAGAGAGCTGCCTGAGGTGAATCTTAGTCTTCAGAAGACACAACGAAGGTCTTTGATGCCCATCAATGGTACAGAGACCCCAGAGTGACAAGCACTGCTTTCATACTGTAGTAGGATGGAAGGGTTATGGAACCCCTTGGCTTATGCTAACTCTGCTGACTGCCTTTATAAGTCAGTATTTACAGGGCGATCTAGACACAGGGTCAAAATACTTAAGTGGATTCAGTTATCCTTGGTACCATTTAGATTTGGAATTGATCATGAGACTTGCAGTACAAAGGTTAACTTTACTTGGAACTTTTTCAGTAATATATCTTTAAAGGTGTAATCTTGTCTATAGCGTGTTTTCTTCCTTTTCTTATTTTTCCCTTTTTTCTTCCTTTTCATTTCCTCCCCCCTCACCCTTCCCCCCCCCCCCCCCATCTTCATATTACGATTTAATGGGAAACACCCTAAACCAGGGGTGACCAATGCCAGTCCTCACAGGCCACCAACAGGTCAGGTTGTAAGGATATACCTGCTTCAGCACAGTCAACGACTGAGGTACTGATTGAGCAATCTGTACTGAAGCAGGGATATCCTGAAAACCTGACCTGTTGGTGGCCCTTGATGACTGCAGTTGGCCTCCCCTGCCCTACATGAAAGGCCCCTAATTAATATACTGTACAGCTGTCTTCTGTGTTGGAGACCATTTTTGTTCCATCCAGCATGGGGAAAATGTCTTCACAGCATTGAATATGGGCTAAAATGTGGTCTTCTTTATACATGGTGTTCCCTAAGTTGTAAAAATAGTTTAAACCAACTTGGCCGTTGTTAAATACAAATGAGGACACTTCTCGTTTGACCAATAATTACACCGACGGAGAATATCCTTTCGGTTCCAAACCAGAAGTAGTCAATGTCTCGTTTTCATTTTATCTGTAGTCACCGGCCAATTTGTAAAGTTTTACTTCCCAAAGTAACGATCGGATCTGATAAAAAATTCACGCTGAGAATTTGTGTGATTTTTCTTTTTTTTAATAAATGGTATACGTTTTTATTTTTAAAAATCTAGTCAGAATTTAAACGAGAAGCTCTGTGGTATAAAACAGATTGAGGTGTAAATGTACCATTTTCTATATTAAGCCCGTGTGCATTTTAATATGCAGCCCTCTCACTAGAAACACATGTTTTAGTCGTAATAGATTCAGAGAATTCCGAAATGTAGCCACTATTTCATCATTGAACGTAACTCTCAAAGAATTGGGGACCACAAGTAGGAAAGCAAAATAACAAATATCACCAAATATAAAATACCGTCTGCTAAGGGTTAGACGGGGGGCTCCAATCCGCTGCAGAGGGTGCAGAGCTAAGTTACATACACCGTAGTTTACGCAGAATCACAAAAGGTGGCCATTTTTAAAAGCATCCACATAAAAATCCCAATTCCTCAAATATATTTGTATATATCTGAAGAATGTTACAGCAAATGTTTTATTTGAAACCAAGTCTAGCGGTTGAAAAGCTGCAGGTAACAGGCCGTAGAACCTATTCTTCCAGCTGCCATAGTGGCACGAATTCCACGGTTCCCGGATATTAATTTCCGTTTTCCTGCAGGTGGATTTTTCCAGAAAGGGGCCAAGCTTTTTTTCCGCCGGAGGCACCAGCAGAAAGACCCCGGCATGAGCCAGTCCCACAACGACCTGGTTTACCTGCAACAGCCGGGATCCGAGGAGCACCGCAAGAAAGGCGCAACGCTGTCCCGAATCCTAACCCGGAAGCTACTCCCAAAGAATAAAAGCAAGAGCAGAGCGCCGAACTATCCCACGGAGACAGAGCATTAAACCTACGCCCGGCACGGTGCCAGACGCATATCAGGATCAGGATCTGTGCGTGGAAAGGCTCTGCACTCAGACTTACGTCAGGATATCTCAGCAGACCATGTGAAGGTGTATCTGTCATCTCCTGTGAATTAAGTGAACTTAGGAAAATGTTTTTTTTTCTTTCTTCCTTTTAGCTGAACACTGTGAGGTTGTAGAAACCCATAAAACCATAAGACAGCTGTTTACCTCTTAGCAGCGAAGGTGTTTAAAGACTTCTGAAGTCTTGCCTGTAACTCTGCAAGCTGCCGGAAGGTAGACTGTCTCGTTCATTAGACTAGGCTTAGGGCTTTAGTAGCAATATGCTTCTTGGCAGTAATCGTGTGTTAACGCTTCCGTGCTAGAAGTGCCCGTCACGCCCGGGCCTCTGGAGAAGTGAAGCTATCACCAGGTAACAGAGTGCAGTGTCACTTATGCAAGTTTCCCTATGCATGGAATGAGTGCCGTATATAAAGCAGCAGTCCATCCTAAATCCTATAAACACTGGAGGCATAAAGCCAGCAAAGGCAGGATCAAAGAAAAGAAGTGAGCTTTGCGTCTGTCTCTACCTGTAATGTCCATGCAAGGTTACTCTGTATACTCTGCTTTTACTGGAAGCATAGAAATACCAGGCTAGTACAAGAAAAATAGTTATATCTCTGTGTATGTATATGTATAAATAAATATATGTATGTATATATATATTTTATATATATACATGCATAGAGACACGCACATGTATAGTTGTACCCAACACAAGTCCCCTTTAAAATATATACAGTATGTGTGTATATATATATATATATATATATATATATATATATATATATATATATATATATATACACACACACACACACACACAAGCATACCCCGGTTTAAGTGCACTCACGAGTAAGGACATATCGCCCAATAGGAAAACGGCAGCTCGCGCATGCGCCTGTCAGCACGTCCTGAACAGCAATACCGGCTCCCTACCTGTACCGAAGCTGTGCGCAAGCGGGGAGACTATAGAGCCTGTTACACATGTGTTATTTACATCAGTTATGCACGTATATGATGATTGCAGTAAGGTACATGCATCGATAAGTGGGGAAAAGGTAGAGCTTCACTTTAAGTACATTTTCGCTTTACATACCTGCTCTGGACACATTGCGTACGTTAATGCGGGGTAATGCCTGTATAGATACACACACCTATAATAAACACATCTGTGTATGCACATATACCTCTCACTGTGATACACAACGCAGAGCCATTAGATAAGAAAGCTGTTAGTTAAAGCTTAGAGCCTTAAGCTTTGTAAAACAAGCTGTGTATTGATGACATGTAGCATATGCATCCATTTGATAACATATTTGTTGTATGTATGATTAGTACATGCAGTCAACCTTTAACATGTTTGCTAGCAGACTTTGCTCCCCTCTGGCATGTAATATACACTGATCATCAGGAAATTAATTCACATATCTTACATACTGTGCAGCAAATCTCCCAAACGTCAGGAATAAAAGCGTACACTATATATGCACTATATATATATATGCACTAAATATACGTGTTCGGCATCTACATGACCCGCTGACAAAGCTCTGCAAAGCAAAACCATGTCCAGTCATCTTTCCACTGAAGCTGATCCGTGGCGAGAATGGGCTCAGTATAGCTTTGTAACGTCACTCCTCACTGCCGTCTAATGAACCACGTGCTCTGTGTTCGGTGACATGTCACTTGTTGTATGTTACTCTTCAGGCGTGGGCTTTCAGGCCGGCGGGTGACCCGCTTTTTAACATATCCGACACGGATAGCCTGCATGGCGGCATATTCTGGCTTAGAGGTGGTTAGCTAGGGCTGTGCCTTTGCTATCTAACAAATCCACAATCTTAAGCCTCACCACTAATTGCACCTACAATGTAAAACTTGCAAGCGAAGAGCCAAGCAGCACCGTCACTTTTTAAAAGCAGAAATCCACCCCGAAGCCTATAAGAGTAACGAGTAGTGTTTGTATGTTTTCCCTCTGAGCGTATCCTGCTTTTAATCTCTATGCACCTTTACACTACCCTGGGCTCTGGGGAATTTTAAATGCAAAATAAAAAAGTTCTATATAGCCCCATGGGCAGTAGTGGGCAACTCCAGGCATCAAGGGCCACCAACAAGTCTCCCTGCTTCAGCACAGGTGGCTCAATCTGAGCCACTGATTGAACCCCCTGTGCTGAAGCAGGAAAATCCTGAAAACGTGACCTGCGGGGTTGGCCCTTGAGGACTGGAGTTGCCCGCCCCTGCCCTAGATGAAAATATTTCCAAATGCTCCAAAAATGAAACCGATCCTTGATTGCCGAACACTTTCTCCGCCAGAAGGGCGGCAACGCGAAACCTACCCGGCCCGCGCTCTGCGGCACTTTGCTTTACATCGCGGGGAGAGCTTATCGGCCGCGTTGAGTGAAGATTCGTGCGGTTTTGTTTTTAAGTATTTTTTTTTTTTTTTAAATAATTATTTTCGGCAACGAGTGTCTAGAACGCGGGCGCGAGTTTCGGATGGGCTGCTGCTCGGAATTAGTATTGAATGTAGTGTGAGAAGAGTGTAAATGGGGGCGCGTTACGTGTTCCGAAAAGCAGGTATCATTTGTCTTCTGGTAACAGGCACTCAACACTGATTAACCCTTGAGCTACCTGATGGGCCTGCCGTGTATTGCAAAGCATTGCCGGCCCGGCGGGGCTTAAGTATCCTGCTGTATAAATTTGTTGCGGAAGTAGCATTAATAGCCATAAGAAATGATTAATTATGCAAATGATGTACTTTATATACTATTTAATGCAGTATAAATATAAGGTGAATAGGAATATTAATTTTATTTTTTTCTTCTCAAGTTTACATTTGAACTGCTGGCAAAGGCGATAATTACATGCGGTTTCCCAGACTAATTCTTATGCTAAAGGTGCAACTGTAAAAAAAAAAAAAAAAATGCATTATCCTTAGTTTTTGTTTTGGTTTATAAAGATCATTTGGAATTGTAGACTCACAGTCTGTGCTGAGGTTGCAGTGTCATCTACTCGCACGCTTTCTGGTAAATGACAGCACAAAGGGTTAAAAAAAACAAAAACCCGCAGCTCATCTTATCCCTTAGGCTGCGTCCCCGCTGAGCTTGGCGCGGTTACATGTATATATATATATATATATACATATATATATATATACATGTTGCACACACTCGGCGCTTTAGTAAATACATTTTTTATACTTTCGCGCTTGCTCGATAGCCCGCAATGCGCGCCCCATCCCCCCACCCCCCCCGCGCGCTCGTGCAAGTTGCAGGACACCCGGCGCTCATGCTCTAAGCATGAGCGCGCTCAGCGCCAGCTGGGACTCAGCCTTAGTAATGAGTCGTGTTTCAGTCTCCAAATGATAAAGGGCCCCTTTGAGAACCAAAAATGTGACCGTCACGGTGATGAAATACAAGCTATTCCTTATTTGCCTTAACCCAGGGGTGGCCAACTTGAGTCTTCAAGGGCCACCCACAGGTCAGGTTTTAAGGATACCCCTGCTTCGGCAAAGGTGGCACAATCAGTGGCTCAGTCAAAGACTGACCACCTGTGCTGAAGCTGGTCGAAAACGGAGCCACTGATTGAGTCCCCTGTGCAGAAGCAGGGATATCCTGAAAACCTGACCTGTTGGTAGCTCTTGAGGACTGGAGTTGGCCGCCCCGGGGGTTTTAGTCCCGTTACGAGTACTTGCCGTGATTCTAACGGCAGATCTGGTGACCTTTCCAACAACCCCCACTGCAAACCGAATTGGGGGCGTCCACCGTCTCCGCCATCCCAGACCTGAGCGCGTCGTGTGATCGCTCCAGGAGCGGTGACGCGTACGTGCCGGATGGGCGGCGGCACTGTAAAGGTTAACCGGTAATGGCCTTTACTCGGCATCCTGTGAAGCAACTTCCCTCGACGCTGGGGACTATTGTATTCCCATTCATTTGAATAGAGCCCATCTCTTCTTCAGCACGGGGGCTGTGTTACAGCATATTCAGTACGAGCCTCTGTGTGCGCTGGCAGGTTCATGGTATAATACACTGGATATCATTACCAGATTTCACACCACAGTCACTGAATATGGATACAAACAACATGTGCTCTATATCAGGGGTCTCAAACAGTCCTCAAGGGCCACCAGCAGGCCAGGTTTTATGGATATCCCTGCTTCAGCACAGGTGGCTGAATCAGTGGCTCAGTCTTCGACTGAGCCACTGATTCAGCCACCTGTGCTGAAGCAGGGATATCCATAAAACCTGGCCTGTTGGTTCCCTTGAGGACTGAGTTTGAGACACCTGCTCTTTATACTATCTCTGGTAATGGTGCCGGGCAGTAGGAGCAGCACGTGGTCTTGGGGGACGTGTTACTCCGAGCCTCAATATTTGGTGGTTGGAGACAAATCCCGCCTGGCACTAGCAGTGGTGTTAACTTTATTGTATTTCTTTTTTTTTTAAACCAGCCTCCCTTCAAAATGAGAATAAGAGCAACTCTGTTCTTCAAAAGCCACCTTGAAAGTGATGCCAGCTGTTCCCACCCCTGTAAGGCTGCGATTATAGTGCCGGCGACGGCAGGCTGCGGTCGCTGGAAAAATCAAATTGGGGTGACTTCCAGCCATCGCTCCGTCGCGCTTACTATAAGCGCACGCGACGGCGGCAATGCATTTGTCTCGACGCGACATCGCTTCGCTGTCGCCGGCACTATAAGCGCAGCGAGTATCAGCCCTGGCCATATCTATATACACATACGTTGCACACCCGGTTCTTGCCGTATACAATCCATAGAGATCTGTGTACGGCATTCGTAACACTAATTGGGAGGACATCCGGGTATCCTCCCGAACCGATGCATCATTCGCATGTGTGTGTGTACACCGGGGGCTGGCCAACTCCAGTCCTCAAGAGCTACCAACAGGTCAGGCTTTCAGGATATCCCTGCTTCAGCATAGGCGGCTCAATCAGTGACTGCGGCTTCAGCTTCAGCACAGGTGGCTCAGTCTTCAACTGAGCCACTGATTGAGCCGCCTATGCTGAAGCAGGGATATCCCGAAAACCTGACCTGTTGGTGGCCCTTGAGGACTGGAGTTGGCCATCCCCTGCCTTAGTCATAAGATGCTGTGAATATGGCAACTGGTGGATCATTAAGTCATATTAAATGTGAAGAAAAATTCTAGTTACACTAGGGGGTGTTATTTAAGTTCAGCTTATATTGTTCAAACGCAATTCTGGAATTTAGCCTTTCCGACGGCCTAATTACTCCGGGTCCACAGTGTTAGACTGATGCCGCCCCGGGTTTAAATTCCCATTTGCTGGTCTGTTCACGACTTAGTTCTTCAGATCTTACTTTATTATATCAAACATCATGGATCATTGTCACTGTTCTGGATTGAGGCATGTTAATACATCTGTGTGTACATTGAATGCAGATTTAAATGCTTCCTAGTGATCAATACATTTCAGCTATTTTTCAAACAAATTACTAGTAAAAGGGGGGAAAAAAAAGGTTATTGGGGAGAGCTGAGCCACGCTCAGCAGCTCACTTTGGTTTTTGGACGCTTGCTAATGCTAAACTCTCTGAAAGGAGATGGGCAGGTTCAGAGCAAAATCTTAGCGGGTCAAGTTTGAAGGACAAAATAAAAAACTTGACAAAGTTGATCGTTAAAAACTGTCCATTGTAAGCTGTTAAAACAGAGTGAGTTTGTCAGGAAAAACCTCAAATTACAGGTCACTTCTAAAAAATGGTTATGAAAACCTCATACATCAAGATCACAGCTAGTCTGAATAAAAATAAACCAGACAAAATACGTTTATGTTGGGCAAAGTGATTAAACCCTTTGTATAATAGGTACTGTACAGCAAAGACAAAAGAACCCATGAATGCAACTGTATGGTTTAGGCCACCAAACCAGATCAATTTATCCCATTGTCACGTCATTCAGTAGTTAAACTGCAGACGAGGATTCTGGGTAATGGCTTGTAAATTGACACATACTTTTTAGCTTCCCATTAATTTTAAACCTGTCAGAATTTAGTTTAACCGCTGCAAGTCACTGGTCAGACCTGTGGCAGATGAGCTTATGGGTTCATTGTCTTTATTAAGTGATATAAAAAGCAACTCCTAAAACCATAGATCACATCAAATGTATTCATTAAAAAAAAACACACAGATCACTGATCAGTTCTAGAATTAAACCCCCCAAAATACACAGTTTATCAGGCTAAACGCATAGAACAGATTCCACGTGTGTTCCTTTACTTGAATAGGATTCCCATGCATGCCAGTAATAATATACAGGGGGGTAACTGTACGCTATCAAAGTGTGGTGGTCAAAGCAGGATATCCATGTATGACTTTTTGTATCCAAAATGAACACACAACCACTACACCACAGCATTGCATCACAGGTCTTTTCTGATAGTAAAATGTGACAGCAAGACAAGCGATTTAAATTATTGACAATTAACATCTGCAGGTCTCTACACTGTCAAGAATGTGTCCGTGCTGCTTAATACTGCAGCTGGCTGTTTTCATATCCTTTTTGTTGAAAATAACTTGGATGAATTTGACTGTATTTTCACCCATTACAAATCGACTGCATTTATCGCCACACTCCTTTCCGATTGTGTATTGTACATATTGATACGGTGCCAGCGATGTGAGCAGCGCTTCACAGAACTGACACTAAAATACAGGGAATTGTAATACGAGAAGTGCACCAAATATATAGCTCACGTTAGCAACGCCTGACTGCAGAGCTTACACTCTAAGAGATGTGTTCTGTGCAATGCTCTGAAAAAGATGTATCATTGACTTTGTTTTTAATGAAATGTAAGATTTTAATAAAAGTTTTATTAACCTGTTGCTTTGTCTCACCTTCACTATACAAGCTTTTTATTGTTGTCATTTAGTTTATTACAGTAAAGGAAAACCTACAGACGAGACAACGAGTATTCTAAAACTTGCCTTAAACTAGCCAGGTACATGCTGAAACATTTCGGTGACATTTCTGCAGAGGCTAATGGCCCATCGGATTAACACAGCAGGGGTCCCTGGCAGTCCCATTAAATTTGAATGGGATTGCCAGGGACCCCTGCTGTTAATCCGAAGGGCCATTAGTCTCTGCAGAAATGTCACTGAAATGTTTCAGCATGTACCCAGCATGTACCTGGGTCTTGTTGGTGATTGCCACTGGTTTGTTTTAGAATAACCATCGGCACTACAGTATGTAAACAAGACACTGCATTAAATAGCAAAACGTAATGATTAGTCTGTAGTATTGGACGTTGCAGAGAATTGGTACAACTGCTATAAGCCTGTTACGGTTGGAAGTGGACAGCACCACATTTTGGGCAATGGGCTTGTTTTGCCCCCTTCATTCCCCAAAGGGCTTGTGACATTTGGCAGCAAAGGGCTTCAGGTATCAGTTTTATGTTACGTTAATGTTAAAAGAGGCATAACTGTATTTTATCCTCATCTGTCTTTCACCAACACGTTCCAATATCGCCATTAATAACCGACTCCTAGCTAGGAAATAGATGGGGATGAGGGGGAGTTATTTACACTTAACTAGAAGGATGAGACTTTGCAAATTCAGATACAGGAGGGCCCTAGTCATGGGGCGGGTTCCGTTCTAAGGACCCGCCGCGAAGCGGAACCGGCGATTTTCGTTATGTGCGCACGCAGACCGGCAATGTGCCGTTCTACGCATGTGCAACATCTGCAAAAAAAACATTCGGCGCATGCGCGACCCCGGACCGGCCCGTTCTGCGCATGCGCAACCCCGGACTGGCCCGTAATGCGCCGACATGGCGGCCCCCTTCTCGGTACCGCCATATCGGCGGATCACCGAAAAGCGGGGCGCCGAGAAGAAGCGGGGCCTTACTGTATATCATTTACTTGACAGGAACTTATATTAGAGCCATGTTGCCTTTCTCAATCTGTCCTTTATCGTACTAGTTTACAGAATAATGTATATAAATCTGTAGTTGCTAAGTGACAGTGACAAACAGGCGCTAAAACTAAAAGTGACCACTCTTAATACAGTGATAATAAATAACTCAACGCATTTCGCCAATCAGACGAAGCCACACATCTGATTGGCGAAACGCGTTGAGTGGAAGCCGCCCAGAGGAGGAGAGACGAGTTGCCATTGACTGTTCACCCAGAAGCCCAAACCGGAAGTGACGCGACGCTCTGGAGGTAGAGACGGAAGTAATCCCCAGAAAGTCACCGGGAAGCAGAGAGCTGACCGTGGAAGCGTCTTACCACCAAGCTGAACGGAGGCGGGGGGTGAGCCACGGCATACATCAACTCTCCTTGATCACATTGGTGATATATGCGTTTTTTAACGGTTTTTTATTGTAAGTGTGCATTTTTGGGTACCAATATAAAGATTATGTTTTACCATTAATCTGCACTATGGATCTATCTCTTATCCATACCTCCTCATCTGGCTGCGATTGGAGAATAACACCACTTCAAAGACAGAAGATTTTCTGCAATCCAAGCTGTCTTTTGTTGCCCGTTATACCCTTTAATCTTATTGTTGTGTTTTTGTCTTGTTTCCCTTTATGCTCCCCCTGGACTGTGAATACATATAAATCTGTAGTTCCCTGCACTCAAATCATAAAAAAAAAGGGAAGCAACAAAAGGAATATGAAAAATAATGGATTTATATTACTTAGGTGAAAAACCCCATACAAACAGGGGTAGTGATAAACCTCACATTCAAGTGTGCTATAATATACAGGGATGCCCAGAAACACAGTGTCAAAGTGAGGGCTCTCTCACAGTGTGCATAATACTTGCAAAAAGTCTATCAAAATAGAAATGATTCAGCGCACAGCCAATGGAGTGGGTCCCAAACAAAATGAGTAAAAAAATAATGATCTTTATTGGTCCATGTTTAAAAAATGGAGGTAGGTACCCTCCTACGCGTTTCGTACTTAAATGGCACTTTATCAAGGAGACTCCTTGATCAAAGACTCCTTATAAAGTGCCATTTAGGTACGAAACGCGTAGGAGGGTACCTACCTCCGTTTTTTAAATATGGACCAATAAAGATCATTATTTTTTTACTCATTTTGTTTGGGACCCACTCCATTGGCTGTGTGCTGAATCATTTCTATTTTGGACATCCACTACTACTTCTGGTTGCACGCCCACCAAGACACACTGGACTGGGGTACATCAATACGAGTACAACTATCTAATTCTACTTATCTTAAGTTGTGAGCCTAGGACTATCCCAATGAGGTTCTTGACTGGGTTCATTACCCCCAGCCTTGACCTTCTGGGATCAACATGTCCTTCTACTGACTCCACTTCTATCAAGATTAATGCTGTTACACCTCACTAGCCCCAGTGTTCAGTGTTTGTGTCTATATTATTATGTCAATTGCACGAAGGATAAGAATCCAGCGCTGGAGCGCATGAATCACTAATTTGCTCTACAAAAAGTCGATCAAGATGGTGTTCTGGAAAATCAAGCCAAATAAGTCCACAGATACGTAAATATCTACACTGTTAGATGGGTAACAAGTGAGGAATATGAAAGAAATATGGACAAAACGAACCAGATAAAAGACATCAAAGTTAAAAATAAGCAAAATGAGTCAAGGAAAGAGCCAAAAAAAGAAAAGTAAAAGCAGGTGAAAAATCAATAGACAAAAAGTCGGGGTAAGGACCTTTCTGACCCATTCCCACGTAATGTAGCATAAAAAACACAGTACTTCCCTTTTAAGTAATTGTACGCCTCACGTCCAAAATATCGATTTAAGGCAAATAACCAGTGGTCGACAAATCACCCAAAAATCTACTCGCCGAACAAAAAAAATCTACTCGCCACCTAGTCCCGCCCCCAGCCTCGCCTCCAGCTCCGCTTTAAAAAAATAAGAAAATAAATGTAATAAATTCCTTGTAAGAACAACATTCATTTTTGACATAAGTTTATTTATTGTATTACATTATACTACAATTAGTCCTGGTTACGTGTATGTGTGTAAATGTCGGATTTACAAAAAAAAGAAGCCAGATGTGAATGAATAGTTTCCTGCACCCTTTATCCAATGTCTGGATGCCCTGCTTCACAATATCTTAAAGCAGCAATCCCACCTGGGATCTTACCTGATCCGCAGTCCCTCAATGTCCAGGTACCTCATTCCCGCAATGTTATAAGTTGGAGGGGAGGTGTTCACTACCTGTCTTCTGGGTTAGGGGGGATTCCGATGTCTCCCGTGTGAAGCTCGAGTCAGATCTGGAAGAAAGCAGTATAGGTTTTTTCGGTGTAGGTATAGGGCAGTTAAGAAATACAGGGTAAATAAGATATCCAGATACAGAGAGGGGAGAGACAGACAGAGAGGAGGGAGGGGAGAGAGAGGGGAGACAGACAGAGAGAGGAAGGAGGGCAGACAGACAGAGGAGGGAGGGGAGACAGACAGAGAGGAGGGAGGGGAGACGACAGAGAGAGGAGGGAGGGGAGACAGACAGAGAGGAGGGAGGGGAGACGACAGAGAGAGGAGGGAGGGGAGACAGACAGAGAGAGGAGGGAGGGGAGACAGAGAGAGAGAGGAGGGAGGGGAGACAGAGAGAGATGGGGAGACAGAGAGAGATGGGGTGACAGAGAGACTGGGGGGGATGACTGACTGGGGTGGTGACTGACTGACTTGGGGGGTGACTGGGTGGGGAGGTGATTGACTGGGTTACTGGATGGGGAGGGGGTGACTGATCGGGGGGTACCTCTGGTGTCCCACACACACACACACACTGTCTATCACACACACTGTCTGACACACACACACACTGTCTGTCACACACACTCGCACACACACACGCACAACGTTGAGCAGAAGAACCAGCATCTCCCCCCACACACCTCCCGTAGCTCACAAGAAAGTTTACAGAAGAAGCCGACACCACAGATGACCCCCCTCTCAGCTCACAGGCAGGAGGCAGCGAGGACTGAACGCGCGCTCCTAGGAGGGAGGAGAGCAGAGGGGGGAGAGCCAGGGGCACCAGTGAGAGCGGCCGGCCAGTGGAATCCCTGGGATTCGAGGGGGGGGGGGTAGAAAGGGAGGAAAGGCAGCGACCAGCACCATGCTCCCCCCCCCCCGCGCCCATCTCCCGCCCCGCATGGGCAGCCACGGGGACCAGGGGGGGAAGCGGGGACTGGGGGGGAGGGGGGGGGAAGCGAGGACTTGGGGGCGGGGGGGGAAAGCGAGGACTTGGGGGCAGGGGGGGAAGCGAGGACTGGAGGGGGGTAGGGGGGAACACCCCGCTACCATCACCCACCCCACGGGCAGACACGTGAACAGGGAGGGAAAGCGGGGACCGGGAGGGGGGGATGCAATGGAGTACTAACCTCTCCAAGCAGAAGGAAGAGGATGCGCCTGCGTGGCCTGAGCCTGGATGGAAAAAAAAATCTTGACAGCCCGCCAAGTCCTGTCAGCCAATCAGACTGCTGGATTTAAAAAAAACAAAACATTTTTCAGCACGAGCAGGGAAAATTTAAAAAAAAAACGCGTGCGCTGCTTGGGCGGCCATGAGGAGGTTGCCACGAGGTCAAATCCACTCGCCCGGGGCCTGCGGGCGCCTGGGTTTGTCGAACACTGCAAATAACCATTCTGTCTGTCCTTCTCTCCCTCCACCGCCGGCGGTCGTCCTCTGCCGACTGACGTCCTCCTTCTCTTCCTCCACCGCTGGCTGCTGTCGTCCTCTTCCTCCGCCACCCAAACCTACCCGGCCTGGTACCCGGATACCAGGCCATGTCATTTTTTTATTTTTTCCCCGGTTACCCATCTAACATTGTACATATTTACATCTCTGGGGACTTATTTGGCTTGATTTTCCAGAACCCCATCTTGATGAGGCTTTTGGGAAGTATTTATGGACATTATGAGAGAGCCCTCACTTTGACACCTTGTATCTGGGCATCCATGTATATTATAGCACACCTCAGTAATATAAATCCATTATTTTTTTATACGCTTTTTGTCGCTACCATTTTTTATGATTTGAGTGCAGGGAACTACAGATTTATACACATTATAGTTCTTCGGGATTTACAGGGATCCCTTTTTGTCCTCCTTGTACCGTTACACATTTGCATTTATTCTTGGGTGGCGCAGTCTGTCACTCACTATGTCCATCGTTACAAAATCCATATTAAATACACTACCGGAATTACCTGGCGTTGTCCAAACAAGGGAGAGTTCAAGGTAATTCTTGAAGTTCTGGCAACACAACTGCCTGACCACTATATACCTACCCCCTTCCCCCAACCTGTCTGGACCCTTCTCTTGGCCTCCCCCACCCCCCACCCCTATAACAACCACCCTCTCCTTCCTTGCTATTTTGGGACGCCCGTCTCCTCTGCCGCCTCCAATCCACCATCAACAATTTCTTTAAGCAAGTCAGGCACTGAGTTGTACCTAGTAGGCTATATATCTGGCAGGTCACATCATACTGGTGACATCATAATGAGTTGCAAACATCTTTGGCGCGCCACAATTTCCCTTTTTAATATTTTTTTTTATCACTATATACAGAGAATGTTTGGCCGCCAACAGACACGGCACTGCAGGGCAGCTTGCCAATGGACGACTCCTGATGAAGCAAGTGTGAAACGCGTTGAATCGGATCCGTTGGGTTTCTGGGGGGACCAGGGAGACTGGAGATTGAGATGCGAGACACAAGACGTGAGACGCAAAGAGCTGGGAACTGAGGGCACCGCAGTAACCACGGAGGACACTTCCGCCCGAGACGTCACCGGTAGTGACGTATGAGGAAGTGAAGCGGCGCTGTGACCCGATACACGAGCAGCATCTCCTAGTTGGTTCTCTCACATGTACCCTATTTCTTTACAAATGTGAGTGCTATATTTATATATCTTCTAAATACATCTGCTATTGTACCAATATTATACTATTGGGGTTCTCTCTGCCTTTTATTTCCGGGGGATCACCACCTGAGGGATATAAGAACACTGACCTACATGCAGAACGCCACGTGGGAGGATTCATAAAGGGCTCCTATCAGAGAGAGAAGAATCTCTGATTCACGCTTTATACTTCATCTAGTCTGCGAGTGAGACCATCGCTATATAACAGATAGGGCCTTTATTTAAATTGGCTATACTATTATATATATATATTTTCTTTTCACATATACCACTCCATGTGAGCAACCAACGCTCCTCCCCTTTACAGGAGAAAGAAATTCTACAACTTTGGACCTTCGAACAGTTCATTTTAAGGGTGTTGAGCAGCTTTTTCTTCATTTTAATATTAGCACTTTTTACACAACTATTGGGTGAAGGTTTTTTTTATTATATATCTCATCACTTATATGAAGATTATTTATTATTTCACTATTATTAGGTGTTAAATCATTATTTATATTCACATTGTTTCACTTTATTATATAGAAGCGCCCGGTGCCTTTTCTTTTTTTTCCCATTCCAATGGACAAGCCAGGTCTTCCGCGCCCGACTGCTACGACAAGCCAGGTCTTCCGCGCCCGACTGCTACGACAAGCCAGGTCCTCCGCGCCCGACTGCTACGACAAGCCAGGTCTTCCACGCCCGACTGCTACGACAAGCCAGGTCTTCCGTGCCCGACTGCTACGACAAGCCAGGTCTTCCGCGCTCGACTGCTACGACAAGCCAGGTCTGATAAGTGCATGTTTAAATGTCGCGCGCAGGGCAGACACCTGGGGCGGAACATCCTGGTGGCATTTTGGTTGTGGCCAAACGTCCAAGACCATATACAGAGCTTAGGGGCCTCTGTAAAGTTATTAACTCCTTCATGCCGCGGTGTCAAATAGCAACGTGGCGTCACGTTGTCATCGAAAACACAGCATCACAACGTCATTTAAAGCCACTACGCTGAAGGAGGGCGGCACGAAGGAGGGGGCGGACCCAATGTAAGTGCCTATGGGTGGTGAATTTTTAAATCCACCACTGTAGAAATAATATGCGAAGCTGTGGGCCAAACATACCACAACCAGAGGTGGATTTCCCATTAGGCCCGGGGCTTAGGCGGCACAATTTGAGGGCGGCAAAAATGTCCGCCCCCATATACATTTGCTGCGCTTTCTGGCTTGATGGGAAGGCACTTACAAGTGGCGGCTGCCTCCTTACTGCACCCTCCTCCTTCCGAATCGGGGCATCATTCGTCACCAACGTGACGTGCACGGCGTCTCGTTGCGTGATGTCATGACGTAGCGTTAGCATGGCAACGAGACGCCATGTGACGTGTGCGGTTGCCACACGTTAATGCCTAGGGGCGGCGGTTTTCCACAAGCCCACCTACGCTCTTCCTTTTGATCCTATTAGATAGCATGCCAAATTTGGTGGATCTAGGAATAAGCGTGTGGGATTTGTATAGCCGGACAAACAAAACTTTCTGAATGATAGTTTAGAGATTATACTGTACGTGGCTTGATCCTTTCTATGATATCGATTCTCCTCAAATTAAAAGCTAGTTTTCTAATGGAAAAGACTATATAGTTATAGCAGGGTCCCCCTTGTGCCCAGTGTCCCCTTACCTCCTGGCGTGGTCGCGCCTGACATCGGAGGCAGGGACAGGTGCAGGCGGCACTGCGGGGGAGTATGGAGCGGCGATCGGTTCGCTGGAAGCTCCCTCTGCAGGGTGCCGCCATGTTGGTGCACGAGGACGTTTCGCGCATGTGCAGTACAGTTGCGCATAAGGATCCCCATGACCGGCGGCCAAGATAGTTTGCGCATGCGCAGCAGCACCATCGGAGCAGCGGCCATTAGGGGGGGGACAGGCCCGCGGGGGACTACAACCCCCATGATGCCTAGGGGCATTGTACCACATGGCCTAGCGCAGCCAATAGGGCACTGAGATTCCCCTGCTTGCAGATAGATACATTTCGCGCGCTGAGACCACGCCAGCAGTCGGAGCTGGGACAAGGAAGGGGTAGGTTATTTGTGCAGGTGTCTGTGGCACCTGCACTAGGCCAGATACCCCCTATTAGGCCCCGACTCCCCTCAGCTTGTGGTTTCTGCAGGGACAGGCCCATAGATAGGGACACTGCCCCAGTAGCATAAGTGAGGGACACAGCCAGGACACGCTACATCCTGGCATCCAGTGGTCTGGGACCAGGTCACCACCTCCAGCAAAGGACACACTTCATGGTAACGCCGTCCAGGCTTAACACCACCCAACAGAAGAGGCTTCGCAGGTTACGGCAACGGTTCCGTGGATCCCCTCATCAGTTACAGCATCTGCGCAGCCGGGTTTGGACACACCCGGCAGGAAGCCAACAAAGTGCACCAACTCACCTTCACACATTAGTGGGCAGCGCTGTACCACACATTGGGTGGGGGGATTGACCTTGTGGACACCGGGTTGGTTGGGTGCCCAAGGCCCCCTAGGTACTTTGGGGGAATGGTTACTCCATTGAGAGGGGGCCGAGTATTGGGAGGTACAGCGGTGCAAGGCCTGGTGGGTAGGCTGTACTATATTAGTGTATATAGTAAAACTGTTCTGCTTTACCAAGTGTGTATTCTTTGTGTCCTGTAACGGGGGAATTCCACACGCTAGAATCCCGCACAGGTGGAGGCGCTACCGAGCATCATTCAGGTATACCCCAAGTTCCCAGTAACGGAGACTCAGCTCTCCTGTACGCCACTGGTATAGCACCGCACATGTACCGTAGCAAAACATCAACCAGGGGGTGGGGGAAAAGTGCGCTACATAGTAAAAAAATAAATTATAATCTGTGCAAACAAATCTCACAATGTAATATTAATATCTGCCGGATCGAAAGTGCTTCTAACCTGTTTCTCCTGCCTGCCCTGATCAGGGACTGCGCTTGTGGCTGTAGAAATGACATTTCTCACAGCAACCAGCCATGTCACTACTACTGCTATTACCCTCTCCTCACTGAACCCAGCACCACGTGGCCCCCCGCCTTCAAAAAAAACTACACTCCCCAGCACCCCTTGCGCGGGCGGAGTCGGCGCTTTCGCTTCCGGTCTCGCGTGATTTCCGGAGCGGATTGCAACCCGGAGTCAGGATTTCGGTCCCTCTCCCGGATATTCCAAAGCAAGCTAGAGAGAGGAGAAGCAGGTGTCCCGGCCGGGCGCCCCCGCGGTAGGTGGTACGGCCCGTGGCACAGCGGCGCGCATGGAACGTGATGTATCAGCTGTGCGATTGTCCCTTGCCGGGCGTTCTAGAACGCGGCGTGTCTGAGTGTTCCCCCCGCTCCAGCTGCCAGGCCGATTGTTCTTTGTTGCAGCAGCCGGGAGGGGGGAGGCGGCTTCCATTCCTTGGCTCGGGGATCGCAATTAAAACCCGGCTGCGGCACTGCTGGTGTTTGTGGATCCCGGAGTTCCCTTTGTATTTACCCCCCCACTCGTTGCCACAGAGGGACCGTTTTGACGGGAGGGGGAGAGATCTGACTTTGATGTAACTGAGCCAATTGATGGATGTGAGAGGGGCGATCACATCAAGGGAACAAACAAACCGGGTGTGGAAATGGTTAATTACTGTGGGGGTTTATAGGGAGAAATTAAAGTGTGTGGACCCTGTAATGTAAATGAGGGCCAAGAGGTCTGTGTGTTTTCATGCAGTGCGTGGGAGCTGAGTTACAATAGGGTAGTGTCATCAATATTGGGGTGAGTTTGATATTTAACCCCTTTTTGTAATATTGTGATCAGGCTTCTTGGAGGGTTGTTATTATAAACCCCTTTATGGGGTATTATTAGAGTGTGGCTGCATTGGTTAGTAATTCAGCAGTATGTGTCCCCCTCCCCCCCAGGAGGGTGCAATCTCTGAGCTGTCATGGTCAGCCAGACCTGCTTTTATATCTCACAGTCTCCATCATTTCCCTAGAGGTCTCATAGGATAAGGAATATACATGTGGAGTGTCTGTCAGTGTTCAGCATGCAGCAATACGATAGGGATAACAATGCTAAAAGCCAAGCACAGAAATAAAGGGGGTTTTCACGTCACCACCCAACAAAAAACCCTCCCAGTGTTGTGGCCCAGGTCATTTGGGACCCTATCTCTAGTTCTGATAAATGTTAATCATTGTTGGAGGACTTTCATACTTAACAACTCTGAGTAACAAATACAATTTTGCTGCATTTGGATCTTGTGGTTGGTTTCTTTTGATAGATTTCAATATTTTCTTTAATTTGTCATTGTGAATTCGAGTCCCATTGCGAGAAAAACGCGATATTTTTAAATTGATTAAAAGTGTAATTTAGTGATGCTTTGGTACTGCCACTAGTGTCTCCAGGGACCAGTCTGGGATTGATTTCACGTCACCGCATTCATATTACTTCTGTTATACTTCCAATAAGGATCTAGCCCCGTCAGTGCAATGGCAATGATGGTGTTTAACCTTTTTACTGCCCTGTTGATGTACATTATGGGCAAATGTACGTGGTTTCTTCTTTTTTTATTTTTTTTTAAGGAGGTGGTGATTATTAATTTTGCATTTATTTAACATGCATGTATTCTAGTCACTGCTCTCCGGAATGATTCAAAAGTTAGCAATAATTATTGAGCCCAGGGCCAGATGGTTAAATGTAAAAATTGATTTGGTTGTCCTTCGTATATTGTGCTTGAAACACACGGCAACAGGGCCAGCTGTTACATATCTAGTATCTTTGTAATAACTTTATTCTGGAACCAGGGTCACGTGTAAGATGTGAATGAGGCCAGTTAGCTTAACTCATCCCCCTTTCCAAAGCACACCAAGTCCTGCTATATTTTCTTCACTTTATTGGGAAAGCATCAGTCATATACAGGCACTTGTGTATGGTGTGGTGAGACGGTGCTTCTCTGCGTGGGTGTTTTATAATCAGAGGCAGGTAAAAAGGAAATGGCCTTGCCAAGAGGAGTATAGCATAGCAGTACTCACTCAGCCAGTGTCAGGATGTAAAAGGAAGTGTGTAATGTTAGTAACACAGGAGTAGGGTCAGGGCTAGACTATCTGTGAAAACAGACGGGAGAATGGTAAAGTCCATTTAACTTGGAGGACTAGAGATGTTGCCGGGGCAACCAGGGTCTAGCAGACTGGGAGAGAAAAGTATCATAAATGTATCCATTCCATCTGCACTAGGAGTGAAGCTGCAGGGATAGCTACATCCAAATACAGCTAGAGCTGCAAGAGGAGGAGGAGGGGGAGGGGGGGGTTAACATAGGGAGCAGAAATAGATATTCCTGTTCCAGGACAAACTTCACATTGTGTTTGCAGAAAGCAGTACAGGAGGGCCCCGGGTATACGACGGGTTCCGTTCCAGGGGCCCGCCGTATAGTGAAAATCACCGGTAAGCGGATCCGGCGATTTTCATTTGTTTGCATGCGCAAATCGGCATTTTTGCCGTTCTGCGCATGCGTGACCTATGGTCTGCGCGCGCAAACTACAGTATGCGTGCGCAAACCACAGTCTGCGCATGCGCGCCGGGCGCAACTGCCCATTCTGCGCGTGCGCGACTTGGGATCCAAGATGGCGGCCCCCTTCTTGGTGCCACCGGATCGCCGAGAAGCGGGGCCCTGCTGTATTCCAAAACGTGCTTCTGTTTTGAATGCTTTAGCATGTTGTCATGTGGCGCTTATTCCTATTGTGTGTTATATTATATGTCGTGTATTATAAAGCGCTATGTACCAGGATGCCGCTATTTACATACATATACGCGGATTTACCAGATCCGCTGCCTCCGTCTTGTAAATCGCAGTGGGAAAAGACGCTGCAGACGTCACCAAAGCCACGTCACACTGTCTCATTTGACGCTGCGGCAGGGAGGCGGCAGCGGGTAAGGAACTTCCCATCAGGCCCGAGAGCGTGGCAACATTTGCCGCCCCCAAATGTTGCCGCCTTCGGCCCGGGCCCAATGAGATATCCGCCTCTACATCCCTACATACCACTTTGTATGTACGTAACAGTGCTGTTGTTTGGGAAGGGGAAGACGCAAAGAAATGTTTGTATCTAAGCTACAATAAATAATTTATCTTTTTAAAGTGTTTAAAAATAATAATGCAAAATATCCCCTCCCTGCGTATATTCCAACGCTATGTCGTCATCACTGCGCAAAGTTTCATCATGATCCCTTCCAAAAAGGGTGCTAGAACTCGTGGGCTGGTTTCTCCTGCATTTTTCCACTGTGCTTTGGATGCCGGATTCCCATGTCGTTCCCCACCTGCCAGTATTCCTGTCCTGCTCCCCGCTCTCGCTTAACATCTCTCTCCATGGTGGAGGAGAATGTCAGACAGCGAATGTGCTGGCTCAGATGCTGCCACAGGTGCACTGTTCCTGGCATAGACAGAGCTGGGCCACTGACGGAAGGGGAGCAGTAAATAAGAGTTCTCAAGTGGGAGATAGTAATGAGGGGGGATCGGAGGTGTCCAGTTGAACTAGTGTATAGATGGACATTTACAGCTGGTCAATGGGCAGTCACCATTTGGGGGGGAAAATGCAGAATGAGAAGAGCTACTCTGAAATGTGAAACCAGCGTTGAGTAGCCTCGTTTTTATAGGGCACATCCATCCATCCATGAACTCCAGGCACCAGTATACCAAGGCTAAAAGCTGCAATAGTGACCTTATAAACAAGAGTTAAGCGACAATAAGGTTGTGGTGTCCTGCACACAAAGTTATAAGAGTTTTTACAGGAGATGGAAACGCACAACATGTAACCTCCAAAATGTTAATCTGAGTGTTATTTGGTAGATGCAAACACAAAACCAGAGGACATGTGAAAAAAACCGGCCCAACAAGAAGTGTTTCCCATCCGGGATTCCGCGGCACCCTGGGGTTCCGTGAGATGATCAAAAGGGGGACTTCCCCGATCTCCCAGAGCAGGACAATTTCCTCTATCCTGATTGACTGCTGTTGGGTAATGCATGGATGAAACTGCCATATCTGCATATGCACATTTGCACAGACATGCAACTACGTGTGCAAACCATCATGAACAAATTGATGGAATAAGTTTCAGAAGTTTGTGTTCAACCATATTTTCTCAACACATTTGTGGGGTCAAAATAATGTGATAAAAGTAATGTTAATGAAATAATTTGGTTAGTATTTGGACCACATACTGTCCCAAGACGTGGTGTGATCCTGAAACGTACCCTCAGGTTTTCCAGGGGGAGAATGGAATCCTCACGTGTTGTAGCAGCTTCAAAAAGGATCAACTAGATCCGGATAGATTTCTGTAAAAAAGGAAGTGAAAAGAAGTGCATACTCCAAAAATAAAAAGTGCAATGCAGCAACGCCGCTGATAAAATCACACTCAAACAGCTAAGAACTCGCCTCAATCCCAGTTATCCGCTGTCCACACTGGATGGTAAAAGAGGCTTGTGTTGGATAATTAGCACAGGTGTAAATCCAGGCTGCAGACCAGCGTCCGCAGTGGCCTCTCGCCCGAGAGACCAAACCGCTCTAGTTACAGTCAGAGGGACGGAAGAAGTGAGCCACAGGGGTATGCTCCAATATAAAACAGGTTAGCCATTCATAGCTCCAAGAGTAGCTAGACAAAGAATGGAACTTACATAAGTCCCACAATGTGATAGTGTATCATAGATATATAGTCAGTCTTAGCAGCAGCAGCTTGTAGTATGCAGGTAAATTAAGTATAAGGCCGAGTCCATAGAAGGACAGGCCGTGCTGAGGCGTGCGGACGCTCAGCGCTGAGCCCCTGCATCCTCAATGAGGATGCCTTGAGAGGGGGCTCGCGCGAGCGTGCTCAGGCTTTGGAGTTTTCAGCCGAGCGCCAAGCTGTTTTTCAACGCGCTGTCGGCTGAAAACCTCCAATGAGAGCGGGGCTGCGTCAACGTCACGGCGCCGTGATGTCGACGTCAGTGCGTCGCGGGCGATTGGCCCAGCGACGTCACTGCCCCGCCTCCCTCAGTCTCCCCCCACCTCCGATCGCGGACGCTGGCTCGCCTGTATGGGCATGAAATCGCCCAGCTTCTGCAGGCGAGCCTCAGCGTCAGCGCGGTGTAGCACGGCTCCCCCCCTCTATGGCCCGGGCCTAATAGGGACTTGTTGAATCCAATGTTTAGGATATGGGAGATAAAGATTGACATATATATATATATATATATATATATATATATATATATATATATATATATAAATATATATATATATATAATTATATATAATTATATATTTATTATATATATATATTATATATATTCCGGAATTAGTAATAAGCTTGCTGTGAACACTTGGTAGGGGGTATGCACAACAGGGGAAAACGTGAATTACCTCTGAAGCCCCGGTCCGAGTTAGCGTTCTTATTCCGTGTCCTCCGTTATCGCGGTGTAGAGTGTGGTGACTCCTGGATGTAGCACCGTCTCCCCGAAACAAAGTATACGTGGGTCCCGTATGTCGAAGCCGGCAGGGCTGCTGTGCGTCACTCCAATCTGAACTCGGGATACAAAAAAGTGACAAAGGATGGGCTGGGAACTCCTATGAAAGCACTCAACAACTCACCAGGGTCGTATCAAAATAACGTTTTAGACTACATGATAAAAACAAAAAACATAATAGGAAAAAAAACGGGGATAGCACTCCCACGCGTTTCACGCTTAAACAGCACTTTCTCAAGGATCCTGAGAAAGCACTGTTTAAGTGTGAAACGCATGGGAGTGCGATCCCCGTTTTTGTCCTACTATGTTTTTTGTTTTTATCATGTAGTCTAATAAACTTTTTTTATTTTCATAGTTGTTAATCGAGCCACGCTTCTGAGCGTTTCCACATCGATTCTGAACAGTTTCTCCTTGGATCCCAAGTGGTAACCCTCAGCATTGACTAGGGAAGTGGCTCGTAGCGGGGTAATTATTCCTGCCGCATGTGCAGGCTGCAAACCTGCGTCTACCCAATATTGCTCTGCTAGTAATTGGAGATGAGCACCTCCTATTACTAGTGTGTGTGTGTGTGTGTGTGTGTGTGTGTGTGTGTGTGTGTGTGTGTGTGTGTGTGTGTGTGTATATGTGTGTATATATATACATATAAAATACATGCGAGAACTCAACAGGATCATTAAAACACTCCCGATCCACACAAGAGAACAAATTCTGGACCTGATACCAGCTAACCCAAAACCTGGCACATTCTACATGCTCCCTAAAATTCACAAAGAGGGTAACCCTGGGCGCCCTATTATCTCTGGATCTGGCACACTTACCGAGAATATTTCTGGCTGGGTGGAGGGCATTCTAAAACCACTTGTCAGGAACACACCCAGCTATATCCAGGATACCACCGACCTGCTAAACAAACTGAATGCCATTGGCCCCCTCCCCACAGGAACACTACTAGCAACTATGGATGTAGAGTCACTTTATACAAACATCCCCCACGAGGATGGGATTTCAGCCTGCAGATACTTTCTGGGATCGCAGGAGCCACTCACAGAGACAGTGACTAAATGCATTGAATTTATTCTGACCCATAACTACTTCACATTTGGAAATGACACATACCTCCAGACAACCGGGACCGCTATGGGTACTCGGATGGCGCCACAGTATGCCAATCTGTTCTGCGCAAAACTGGAAAGTGACTTTCTGTCCACCTGTCACTTGAAACCCCTTACATACCTTCGCTACATCGATGACATCCTCCTGATTTGGACCTCTGGCGAACAGGACCTCCTACAGTTCTATGACAACTTCAATACGTTCCACCCGACCATCAACCTCAAACTCACCCATTCCCCGGATGAAGTACATTTTCTAGACACCACCATTACTATAAAGAACAACCAACTACAGACTTCTGTATACCGCAAACCTACAGACAGAGCCAGCTATTTGAGGGACAACAGCTTCCACCCGACACACACCAAACATGCAACCATCTACAGTCAAGCCATACGATACAACCGGATATGCTCCGACACAGCAGACAGAGACCAGCGGATTAAAGCCTTGAGATCAGACTTTATAAACCGTGGATATAACCACAGAATTGTAGACCAGCAAATTCACAAAGCCACCAGAATACCAAGAAGTGATCTCCTTGAATACAAACAGAAGGAGACAAGCGACAGGGTTCCTTTGGTGGTCACATATAACCCACACCTAGGAGACCTACGCAAGATCGCCAGGAAACTACAACCCATCCTCCAGGAAGATACAAGACTGCAACAGGTCTTCCCTGAAGCACCCTTATTATCATACAGACAACCCCATAATCTCAAGAATATTATGCTGAGGAGTAAAGTATTCAGCAGTACAACTGAATGCGGGACAAAACCATGCCAGGACCCAAGATGCAAAACCTGCGCAATGCTCTACACAGCGGACACAATACAAATACCACACAAGAATCGGGAATACAAAATCAGAGGAGGGTTCACCTGTTCCTCAAGCAATGTCGTGTACCTCATCATGTGCATGAAATGCCCAGGGGGCTGCTACTACATAGGTGAGACAGGACAGGGGCTAAACAAGAGAATGAACCTGCATCGCCACAGCATCACACGCGGAACAAGAGACAGTCCTGTTGGCGAACATTTCTCTGACTCTGGCCATAAGATGAACGATCTGAGGGTTGCCATACTCAAAGGTAATCTTAAAACCCCGAAAGAGAGACGGTTGCATGAATACAAATTTATGCAACTGTTCGGGACACTTAGCAGTGGCCTAAACAGAGATCGAAATTTTATGAGTCATTACTGACACTAGCGAACTCTCTTCCCATGAGCGCTAAAGGCCATGTCTGTACATACTGTGCTATATGTATGCACACACAGCTGTCTCTCACACATACTTATACTCCTTATTTTTCCAACCATATACACCAATAGGGACCACATAGTATCCACACACACTTTTAGTTGTGCTACAAACTCTCACATTTCCACACCCACCCACACCATTTATATCCCTCTCACTCCACACACACCTTGTGTAGAGCACTGTTTATACTGTGGGCTCTCCATTCATTTTTATTCACACTGATACACATACACACTCTTTCTTCACTTGCTTTCAGTTACCCTTTGACACCTCTAGCCATAAAACACATCCACACCGGGGGAAGGAGAAGCACAGATAACATTCCAAGAGACACTGTTTTCAAGTTATCCTTGCTTCATTCATTGTAACATCGCCGGAAGAAGAGATCAGTGTATCTCGAAAGCTCGCACAAATAAAAGCATTTCGTTAGCCACAGAACGGTATCATCTATTTATTTTTTGATTATTGAAGCTCGGCTAACACGGTACTGATACCTCTACATGTATATATATATATATATATATATATATATATATATATATATATATATATATATATATTAAAAAATATATATTAAAATATATATATATTTTTATATATATAATTGAATTTTGTGAGATTGTTACTAGATGTGGTCAATCTGATTGGTCCGTGGGTCCGCGACACTCATTGGCCCACAGGTACGCTGACATCACAGACACACCTACTCAACTGTGACACACACACACACATACTGCCACAGACTCTCACCCCATCACAGTCACCATACCTCACCTACAGCTCACCTCCCTGCTGGCTCCCCCCCACCATCACCCCCCCCCCCCTCACCCACAGCTCACCTTCCCCCCCTATGCCACAGGCTCACAATATTAAAATGGCGCTCCGCACTACTCCACCCTGTCGTCACCCTTACCGCACGATTTCAACTGTGCACCCCACTGGGCGGCGATCGGAAGAGGCTGCTCTGCCCCTCCCCCCGTGGCCATCTCCCGGAGGGAAGGGCATGTCCCGCGCGGCCGCCACTGCCCTGCTCTCCCCTGTTGAAGGGGGAAGACGCGCCGAGGGGGAAGGTAAGTGGAGGGGGGTGGAAGTCGAATGGGAGGGTGGTGTGGTTTTAAAATGGGGTTGTGGTATTAAAGGTGTGTTTCCATTTTTGGTGGCTGCAAAGAGTAAAAGGCAGGTCAGGTCAACGTCAGACAAGGCTATATTTATTATAGGGTAAGAGGGGGGCACAGTTTAAATCGTGCGGTAAGGGTGACTCCTGTCCTCTCCACTGCCCCCCCCCCCCCTCCTGTCCTGTCCACTGCCCCCCCCCTCCTGTCCACTGCCCCCCCTCCTGTCCACTGTCCTCCCCCCCCCCTCCTGTCCACTGTCCCTCCCTCCCTCTGGGGAGAAAGAGGGGGAGCACAGAAATAGGGGGAGAGGAGGGAGCGGGAAATTTAACTCACGGGCAACGCCGGGTCTCTCAGCTAGTCATGTATAATTACACCCTTGAGATTAGAACCACCCCAATCCCTTACATTTAAACTATTAAACATACCACTGACGTTCATACACTTTAGCCCTAAGAGGACCCCCCCTTTTTATAACATGGAAATCCTTCCTGCTGTTCTCTTAGCTGCGTCTCCTTGTTCCCAGAAGCTGCGAGTGGAGCGGATAATGTCTGACTGTGTCATTCAACGGGTTCATCTAGTTATCGTTATTAAACGATGACATTATTAAGAGGCTGCCTTGTCATCTCGCATGCAGCTGGCATACAAATGTTAATAAAACGCATCATTAAAATGACGAGCCTTTCTGCTTTTATTTTATTTTCACCCAACCATATCCAGTGTGTTTCTGTCCGTTGCTATTGTGCTTTGCTTGCAGTTTCCCCCTCATTCTAGGTTTCCTCCCGTTTCTCTATCTTATCACACTCCGTTTTTAGTCTTTTGTTCCCGTCCCCTCCCAGGTTTTTCATCCTCCCCGGCCAGGGATTCCCATGACTGACAGCTTCTATATTCACACCTTAACACGCCACAGCCAATCACTGGGCTGAATAATATATATAATATTATATAATTTGTTATTTTTTTATTACTAATTGTTACGGGTGAATACCTTTCCTTGCAGAGAATATTTTTCGTACACTTTTTTTTTTTTTTTAAATGTTTGTTTTTTTAAGTAAGATAAGTGATTTGATAGATTCATGACAGTGTAATACATATATTAATTAGGATGGTACTTTTCTCATGATCCATGAATATCAGACTTCAATAAATCTACCCCCAAATATCTGATGCACACAGACAATGATTAATTTTGGAATTGAAAAAATAACTATTACACGCGTTCCTTCACCTGTCTCATTTTAGACGGCGCTGTACTTGTTATTACTGCCCCAAGCCTAATTAATACCAGTAGTACCTCTTTCTGCCATTGAGAAAAGGCTGAACTTGCACCCATTAGTGGAAGCATCAGCTAAGCATTAATGCCATACTCATTGCTTAAAAAACGAATAATACCCGATATCGTGTGTGTGTGTGTGTGTGTTGAACACAATATCTTCCCACTGGGGGGGAGGGGGGTGTGGGGTATGTGTGTGTGACACAATATCTTCCTATGGGGGGGAGTTGTATGCATAGGACACACTATCTTGCTATTGGGTGTTTTATGAGAAATAATATTATATTATTAATATTATTTATAAAATGTTATTGCGCGTAATAAATTCTTATATCAAGGGTTCTCCGAAGGGTGCTGCCGTACGCAAGTCCTGTTAGGTATATTTTGTCCTATTTTCACATGTTAAAGACGTGGCTCTCTTTTACGTAGACGTTTAGCCGGGGTCTCCGGAGCCAAACCACGTTTATTTCAGCCTCTGGGACCCCAGTGATTTCCGAGATCTGAGGGTGCCCTCGGTACTATCCCCTGCTGAGGAAATGGAGGTTTAAACTTCCCATGGCACAGCACACTGACAGACTCCCTAACAAACTCCTCTCCCTCCCAAGGCCACACTATGCACCCGGAGCACTTCCCCTCCCCCGTCAAGGAAGCTGCGGGGACATAGTCCCGGAGTGCTGCGCCATTCTCCCCACCCCCTGCCGGACTAAGCGGCGGGCGGCAGCACCCAGTCATGCTTTGCACCCGTGTTTACTAAAGCATGTTGTGAAGTCCCCTTTCACTACCAGATGGGGGCAGTATAGATGTCCAACCAGTTCCTGAAGGACTCTTCGGTCCTCATTCATGAAGCCTCGATGCAGAGTATCTCGCCCCGATCCGGCACTAACTGCCATTGACCCGAATGACGGTTACCCCAGATTGCAGTGCAAAACCCCGCATTGCGGCTTCATCAATCCCGGGTGTAGGCGAGTGGAAGCTGCACATCATGTTAACAAGGCTTACAGAATCCCAACCCGGCTGTCCACTAAACCGGTGAGATAATGCTCTGGTCAGGACTCGTGGTTACTGAAACCTTTTACATGTTATTTCCCAGCCTTTGATCAGTGCTTATGTACTAAACGTGAAAAGCCCTGACTGTTCTTGTGCGCTAAGAGGCTCCCTTACGTTTGATATTTCCCGGTGACTCACAGCTTGGGATGATCTCACTTCCAGTAGTCTAGCAAAAGAGACACTGGACTCAGGCACTACATACATACGCCGTAGGTAGGTATGTATGTACTGTAGTGCCGACGGTTATTCTAACACAAACCAGTGGCAATCGCCAAAAAGACCCAGGTACAAGCTTGGTGCATGCTGGGTCTTGTTTAAGGCATTTCTGCATTGACTAATGGCCCATCAGATTAACAGCGGGGGTCCCTGGCAGTCCCATTCAAACTGAATGGGACTGCCAGGGACCCCTGCTGTGTTAATCCGATGGGCCATTAGTCAATGCAGAAATGCCTTAAACTAGCCAGGTTACACCAATCATGTACGCAGCATGTAACCGGGCTAGTTTAAGGCAAGCTTTAGAATACATGTTGTCTCGTCTATATATGTATATCTTTATATAGCACCATCCCTGTACATGTCGCTTTACAGCAGTAACACAAGTAACATAAGAGGAATAAGCACGTCAAACATTAGGAAAGGAGTCCCTGCCCCGAAGAACTTACAATCTAAGTGGTAATTTGGGAGACCTTTACAGAGACCGTCGGAGGGCGTTCTGGTAAGTGCATCTGCAAGGGGCCGAGGTGTATAGTATTGGCCACAGAGTTACTTATATGCTTCGTTAAAGAGGGGTGTTTTAAGAAGGGTCTTTAAAGGTGGAGAGTGAGAGGGTGCCAGTCGGATATTGAGGTGTGGGGCAGTGAGGGAGAGGGCTTTAGATACATAGGGTTTACACAGAAAAGACATCCTTGAGCAGAACGCAAGCGTAGGCCAGGGGTATAGGGAGAAATTGGGGCTGAGATGTTCGGTGGGGCAGAGGGGTGTATAGCCTTTAAAAGCCATTGCCATCGGTGTCACTAAACCTGTACATGTTACAAGTAAATGTGTAAAAGACCAGATTCTGTGTTTAAAATGACAGGGGGACGTTGAGCTCAATCATGCGATGGGTGAGGTGGCAAATGAGATTCAGCGTATCCGGTACAAGTGTTCGAGACGCTGTGTTTTAAGAGAGAGAGCTATGCAGTGGATCGTAGGAACATGGAGAGCGGTTTTTATTTAATGACACATCCCTGATTCCCAGCTCAAACACAGCGACCCAGGAATCCGCGCTGTCCGATAAAGCACAACATACCAAGGTAAAGCAATCTCACTCTGACTCTCCAATTCTGCGGGGTGGGTGGACAGGTAGCAACCTGATGTGACCCCGAGATGGTCACTATATCTCTAATATATTAGGTATATTCAATTTAAGCTTTGTGAGTTAATGTTCAGCACAGCCACCCATAAATAATGATATTGTAAGTATATGTATTCGCTCCACCAGTGTACCCGGCGCTTTACAGAATTGACAAGACGTTACAGGGAGATAATATACAACGTTTCACAAGTGTCAACCAGGAAGTTTGAGAGGTAACCTCAGCAGGCTTTGTTTTTTTATTGCGTTTTTTTTAAACATAGTATTGAAGCCAGGGGTCTCCAGAGCTGAACACCGTTAATTTCAGCTCCAGGGACCCCCCGCTTCCCGAGATACCTCCGTATGGAGTGCCGGTAGGCGCTTAGCTTGCAGAGTTCACGTCATGGGGGAGTTTCAAAGCTCCCGCGTCCTTCGGGCCAATAGGAAGCTGTGACGTCATCCAGTTTGGCTTCCTATTGGCCCGCGTGACGCGGGAGCTTTAAACTTTGCTGAGATACCGGCACCCGCTTCGGAGGTAAGTATCTCTGGAAGCAGGGGGTCCCCGGGAGCTGAGATTAATGGGGTTCAGCTCCGGAGACTCCCGGCTTCAAACCTATGATGATAATTTAAAAGAAATCGCATGAATTGCTCTTTTTAAACAAAGGGAGTGGTGGCGTTACTGCCCTACACAGCTCTGAATGGGAGGCTTCCAGAATACAATGGGTGCAAGTGCATAAGGAGTAGCCTCGGGCCTAAATTTAATCAAATGCTTTGCTGAGGAAGTGAGATTTCAGGGTTGACTAGAAGATGGGGATGGATGTGGATTGTCGAATGGTGGGGAATTCCACAGGTAATAAGCCGAAAGTGAGACGGGTTGTAGACATAAGTGCCGTAGAGACCAACAGAGCAGAGAGGAGAAAGTCTTCAGCAGAGCGTAAGGCTAAGGCCCCGGTAACTCAGCTGCAACGCGCGCCCGCGAGATTGGAGGCGCGTGCAGCCGATTCCCTGGTCTGCAGCTCACTGCAGGAATAGAGACTGGAGGGGGGGGGGGGGGCGTGACGGGGCGCGGCCATGACGTCACCCGGCAGGTTCGCCCTCATTGGCTGAACCGCGCGGGGGGCGTGGCTTATCGCTCCGTCGCGAGTCCTGCTCTCAATTCTATTGAGAGCAGGAGCAACTCTCGCCCCAGCGCTGCGCCCCCCCCTCGCAGCGGGCCCGGCGCCATTGAGGGGAGGGCTCTCGTCCGTGCAGCGGGCGCTGCAGTTGGCAGCGGGGGCAAGGCCTAAGAGACGAGAAGGTATAGCGGGAGATTAGCGCTGAGATGTAAAAGGGCTTGGAAGAATGTAGAACCGTGTAGGGAAGAAGTAGAACTGGATAGTTTAATATAGAGTTTGGTGGGGAGCTATTTCTGGGTATTTCAGGAGGAGAGGGTCAGCATTTCGCATTGATTGTAGAACATGGCTTTGGGAGGCCACAGAGAAGACGGTTGCAATAGTCGGGAGATAATGAGAACATGCACACAAGTTTTAGTTGTAGAGTGACATAGGAAAGGGCGGAGAGGTGGGGAGTCAAATATTACACCTCAGTAGCGTTGTTGGGCGACTGGATTGTGTTATTAGTTATTAAAAGTGTTATTAACTGTGACAGAAAATGGAGCAATTGAGCCTGGATTAGGTGGGATTATGCTGAGTTTTGTTTTTTACATGTTTAAATTTCAGGTGACTCGGGGACATAGCAGAGAGACAATCGGTGATTTAGGACGGGATATCCGGAATAAATGTAGGGGTTGAAGTGTGTGTGTGTGTGTGTGTGTGTGTGTGTGTGTGTGTGTGTGTTTGTGTACAGAATAGGAGTGGTCCTAGGACAGATCTCAGAGACACACCAACAGACAGATAATACATTACTTGAAGATCCCACTGCGTTTTTATTTCTTTGCACTGTAGGCTGTCTGTTTTTAACCCTTTTTTTTGTGCTCGCACACCTAAATTTATGTGGCTGCTAATGCCGTTTTACTTTGTGGTATTAGTGGATCTCGAAGGACATTGTCTAAAATTAAGATAAGATCCTTTTTATATAGTCTCCATACAAAACATCTCTGCTGCCTGGTAGAGCGGAGAAAGCCAGAATGCACACGGGGAACGGCCATGTGCACATTTTACTGCAGGGGTTGGTCCCTTTGAAATAACATCCACAACTGCTAGGAAAATATGTCCTGAAAATAAGGCTGGTAGTTTGCTGGTGAGGGCATCACATATGGAGTAACCTTTCAAAATAAATCATACTGGGGTGTACCTTTTTTAAGTAACAGTCCCTGCTGCTCTCTTCTGCAGCTGCAGGCGGGAGGAGGAGGAGATCAGGGCATCATCTCTAAGGCTGCGCTTATAGTCCCAGCGACGCGGTGTCGCGTCAAAACAAGTGTATTGAATCCGTCGCGTGCGCCTATAGTAGGAGCGACGTGATGGAGCAACGACTTGGTCGCGATCACTGGAAGTCCAATGAAAAATTGATTTTTCAGCGACCGCAGCGTGACGTCGGCGGCCACATGAGCGGTTCAGCCAATGAGGACGAACCGCTCACGGCCACGCCCCCCCGGTCGCCGTCTCTTGTCTCTAACACTATAAGCAAAAATCGCTGCTGCGACGCCGTGCCGTAGCCAAGACAATAAGCGCGGCCTAATGTACCAGCATTTGTGGCAGGTTAAAATACAAATCAGTAACTGCCTATATACGGCTGCTGATTGCTGGGCAGTGTCCGGCCTGGGAGTCCGTCATATTAGAAGAGGGCCTATTATTTTTTTTGCCAGAAGCAGGGGATCGCTAAGTGTAAGAGCAGCACAGTTTTAACAAACGCTCTTAATTCAGACAACTCCCCAAAATGAGCAGGTGTTGGCTGCTATGATTACTTTTTTTTTTGTTATTGACTAGGGGAGTTCCATATTGAGAGCATCTGTGAGAAAAGACAAACTGGAATACAACACCACCCACTGGTGGCAATTATAATCCATCGCTGCTCAAACAGTACCTACCTGTGTGTGTACGTGTGTGTGTGTGTACGTGTGTGTGTACGTGTACGCACGCGCGAGTGCACCATGAGAGCAGAATGTGAATAATCTTTATTCTAAGCCAGATAGTCCATGATAAACGTACACCCTGTAGCTTTAACCATGTGCTTTATTATTAACATCATCTTTTTGGATTGACTGGCTGGTAATTTTTTTCATTCACGCTAAAAAAAAAAAAGATATAAAAATATGTTAAATAAATAAATTCAAATCATATACCCAGAAGCAGGGGACTCTCAAAATAATGCATGGGATGGGCAGGTGCCAACAGCCCAGGCTGCTAACGGAGCAGAAAATGGGAGTACAAAACCAGGACTGGATCACGTGTGCACAGTTGACTTGGAATGAACTGCGATCAAAACACCCTCTCTGTGTCTGGGGCTGCTGTTCTGCGTGTGTGGTTTTCCACACGCATGGCCAGTTAAAGAGGATGCCAACTTGTCCTAGCAAATAAGTTTTATTTATTTATTTATTTATAAAATATTTTACCAGGAAGTAATACATTGAGAGTTACCTCTCGTTTTCAAGTATGTCCTGGGCACAGAGTAAAACAAATAATACATGGTTACAAATACAGTTACATAAATGAACAAGGTATACATTTATATACAAGACATTGCATGCACAGTTAAAGAAAATATATATTATGAGCGTATGAATATATATTATGAGCGTATGAATATATATTATGAGCGTATGCGGGGGTGGCTGTGACATTGTTATGATCATTGGGGGTGTGTATTGGTTATTGACGGTGTCTGTATTAGTCATGGGGGGTGCACCATATTGTCCATTGGGAGGCCTGTATGGTGTATATTGGTAATTGTAGGAGGTATTTAAGACTTAAATAAATAAACTACGGGGCACTGGTATTGTAAAACCTATTTGTCTGCTACAAGTACAGCAAGAAGTGTGTGAGTTCCAATTCTAATAGGTTCAGCTGGGAGGTATAGCTCCCTGTGTATCTTACTATCTGTTATTCTTTTTCCAGGTGTGGATTATGGCAGAAGATGCAATGGATGAGACTGTATTTATATGTAAGTATTCAAACCTACTACATTTGATCATAGCAGGAGTTGGGGATCTTGGAATACTTTAGGGGGTTACTCTGGGAAATCAAGGTATCATTTATGTAAACTCTCCTAATTTTGGAAGTTATAGTTGGCAAGGAATTGGAGAGTATCTTGATACATGACCACTTCCCTCATCAATCTTTTTTGAGGAGGTAATTCTATGTCGTCGGTGAGGGTTTCGGACAAAAATACATATTGACTTCAACTGTGATTTCTGCCCGAATGGCATCTTCAGACTAAATCTAATGACCCCCTTATACTGTAAAAGTATAAAGCAAGCAGAGTGCCAGTGAATTATTAATTATCTTTAGCTGGTTCTTAATTACAAGGAATGATTCAGTGGGGTCACATGCATGCGACATTCACACACATCTGTTATTGGTTACACAAGATGTAAAGGTTCTATTGTCAATATCTGGAGCCTGATAATGCCCCAACCACAGATAGTTGGCTGTGCAGCAGGGGTGGCTAACTCCAGTCCTCACGGGCCACCAACAGGTCAGGTTTTCAGGATATCCCTGCTTCAGCACAGGTGGCTCGGTCATTATGACTGAACCACTGTTTGAGCCACCTGGGCTGAAGCAGGGCTATCCTGAACACACACACACTCTCTCTCTGTCTCTCTCTCTGTCTCTCTCTGTCTCTCTCTCTCTCTCTCTCTCTCTCGTAATCTGGACCCTCGACTTGGTCTAATTCAGGGCATTCCTATTTTCAGTAATAAAAGGAGCGAGCCATTAATCCTGGACTCGTCCTCTTCCTTCTCTTTCTGTTGGCTTGTATCTGTAGGGTGTGAGGACTGTGGGCAGTATCACGACTCGGAATGTCCAGAGCTGGGACCAGTGGTAACCGTTCAAGACTCGTTTGTGCTAAGCAGAGCCAGGTGAACAAAAGGATGGCACACACAGCTCTTTTATAGGGACGCGGGGGTGAAGCATCCCAATGTACGACAGACTGACAATTAGACAGCACACAGTCTGGGAAATATGAATGGGATATTGAGGACTAAGGGTTTTAAGACAAAGCGGATTCATCTGGTACAGTTTGAGAATAAAGAGGAATAGAAAATAAAAATATCACATGTGAGCTTTTCACCATTATCTCTCAGCATACAATGCTGCCACTGCAGCCAGGGATTCTGGGTAAAGACTTGCAAATGAGCACACACCTTTTACCTCATGTCCATTTTAACATGGACCCCACATAAGCGTGTGCCTGCCACCTTACACAGCTTTTCAGCACAGCCTGGGTTAAAGTACATAGCCAGTAACCCTGCCCACAGACAGCTGGTTCACCCTTTTGGGTCTCATCAGTGTGAGGCTGGTTATACTGGCTCTGCAGTGTGAAGCTGGGAATGGTTCCCACCACACACTAAATAAGTTAAGGTGGGTAAAGGAGTGACAGTAACCCTCCACCGTACAGTGTACAGGAAATGAAAATATCACGTGTGAGCGCACCCAAATGTCTCAGCCAGGTCTGCCGCCCTGCTCTTCCCCATTATCTCCTAGCATACGGAGAACCGATCCTGTTGAAAGAAATAGGGTTATTTTCTGTGAGGGTGTATATTTTGTGCCTTAGTATTGCTCCAATTGTGCCTTGATACATCAGTCGATGAGGCTTTACCCTCTCGGGGCTGCCAGCATCTTGTGTGTAATCATACCAATGAGCACTTCATTCAAGCACATTGGAACTTGGTTAAGTCATGTGTCGGCACTTAACAGTGGTTGGTCACCAGGAATGTTTTTGTAAACGGATAGGACCAGTGTGGCCATATACCACGAGATCCCCCTACTTCAGTTGTTTTATTTTAAGAACAATTACAAACAAACAAGGAAACGGGTTCTTAATGGTTGTTGTTCCGCTCAGAACACTACATTTGTAGTAGTAGCAGCTCCTGTATTGTGGCGGTTCAGGTGGGTGGGGGGTGACCGTGCCCTGATTTGTCTGCCTTATTGGTAGGTCCTCCCTTCCTACTAACGTGGAGATCAAGCAGCTAGACGATGGCACAGAAGGAGTATTTGCCGTCACTCAGCTGGTGAAACGCACCCAGTTTGGACCATTTGAATCTAAGAGAGTTGCCATACTGGACAAGGAAGTTGATTTCCCACTGAAGGTACAGCATGCTGTTACACACGATCGAATATACTGGTCTGTGCCCATCTGAGTCTGTAAATACTAGTAATACAGGCATACCCCGGTTTAAGGACGCTCACTTTAAGTACACTCGCGAGTAAGGACATATCGCTCAATAGGCAAACGGCAGCTCACGCATGCGCCTGTCGGCACGTCCTGAACAGCAATACCGGCTCCCCCACCTGTACCGAAGCTGTGCGCAAGCGGGGAGACTATAGAGCCTGTTACAAATGCGTTATTTACATCAGTTATGCACGTATATGACGATTGCAGTACATGCATCGATAAGTGGGTGCTTCACTTTAATTATATTTTCGCTTTACATACATGCTCTGGTCCCATTGCGTACGTTAATACGGAGTATGCTTGTACACCTTTTAATTAGTCTCTCTTGTGAGGTTGCCACCTGTTTCCCTTCATCACAATCTTTTACACACTCCAGTGGTCTCCATAGGCGACGCTACCTTTTGAAGAGTTAGAATCACAGTCTTGCACACATTTCAATGGGATTACCCATTTGAAAAGCCAGCTTCACACTCTTACACACACTAGTTGCCAACATACACTCTACTTGCATCACAGTCTCAGCCACTGTTGGAGCGGCCTGCAACACATTTCCTCTGGCTTTGATAGGGTTAAACATTGGTATTACACTCATCATTTCAGGTGCTGCTTAGATCAATGGGAGGGAACCTCATAAATCTAGATTGCACTTTATATACTTCAATGTCTTCAACATTTTTTTGCTTTTGGAGCGGCCAACACTGCTTTGCCGGCCCCTTCTGGTAGAATAAATTGCCTTCTAATGAAATAAATGGGCTGATGGCCATGCGCGCCTGACTTTGTCTTTACCGTGAAGATCAGATGATCTTTGTACGTCGCCCACCGAGCCTGTCTGCTCTTCCCCTTGCTAGGTGTTTCACAAGGATGGGCTGGTGATGTCCTTTGATACCTCCAACGAGGACGAGTGTAACTGGATGATGCTGGTACGGCCGGCTACGGATGTGGAGCATCAGAACCTGACTGCCTTCCAGCACGGCCACGACCTGTACTTCACGACGTCCCGGGACATACCGCCGGGCACAGAGCTGCGCGTGTGGTATGCGGCGTTCTACGCACGAAGGATGGAGAAGCCAACGCTGAAGGCAGTCATGCCTTGTCACAATGGTAAGTCTTCAGCACTTCTACCCAGGCCGGGCAGTGCAATCTACTGCACACACACCCTCTGCTTCTGTCTCTGTCCGTTTCCCAGCTTGCCACTTAGAGCAGGGGTGGCCAAGAGCTACCAACAGGTCAACTTTTCAGGATATCCCTGCTTCAGCATAAGTGGTGGAGTCGAAGATTGAGCCACTTGTGCTGAAGCAGGGATACTCTGAAAACTTGACCTGTTGGTAGCTTTTGAGGACTGGAGTTGGCCACCCCTGACTTAGAGTGTAAGCTCTCGGGGGCAAGTGTTCCTATTGTGGGATTTGACATTTCCTGCACGTATTGTTGTATTTACCTGTATTGTGTCGCATGAGTTATAAAGGGTTGCACACATCGTGCACCATTCTCCAGCTCGCTGCTGCATGACACGGTTATTTTTACTACTATTTTTCTATTCTCTACAGAAGTGAATTTTTTACCGGCCGAACCTGAAAAAGAAGGGGACTCGGGTGCTTTCAAATCTAGCCACGTAGCCGGAACGACTACCAAAAAAACCAAACTGCTGCACCCTCCTGCAGCTTACACCTCAGGTACCCGCACCCCACCGGCACTATCCCTGCCGCTCGGCTTCCAGTGCTATGCTTTTCACAGATGGGGGAAAGCATTGAATTCTGTACTGCACAAAACAGTTTCAGATCTGTCGGGGAGCACATGAGCATATCCTTGCTTCAGCACAGGTGGCCTGCTTCAGTCTTCGACTGAGCCTCTGATTGAGTCACCTGTGCTGAAGCTGGGATATCCTCAAAACCTGACCTGTTGAGGGAGGGGGGCCGGGGGAACTAGAGGGCTGGGGTTGCCGCCCCCAGCATAGCAGACTACTTGAAAATCCAGCTTTGAATATGATCTCTAGACACAACATCACCAAGTTGTAACCAAACAATCAAATTAGTGGAGTGACCTATATTATATTATTAGACAAGCTTTTGAGGGCAACATCTGCGTGACACTGTGAGTTCCAGTTCTCACTTGGCATCTTAAGTGAGTGAATTCTCAACCCCCCCCCCTTTCACAATCCAAAATCAATATAATATGCAGAGTGTCCCTACATATAGTTCGAAGGCCCAGTGACCATAGTGAGTGAGGTTTAAGGGTCCCGGACCTTCAGATATCAGTGTGAGACACAATTGAGACATCCAAGGCTAAATTTGAGTGGGACTGATTCCCACTTAATGAGACTCGTTCCAGTGAGAGCGTCTTGGAAGGACGTTCTTTACACACTTCCAGACAGACTGGAATCCCTCCTCCTTTAAATATTTCCTAAAATAAACCCACGCTGTGTCATTGTGCATAATACCCACCACTCTTTAAACCTCCGTACTAACGAAGAGGGATGTCTATATTTGTCTTTGGAAGGGATTAAAGTAGGGGTGGCCAACTCAGGTTTTCAGGATATCCCTGCTTCAGCACAGGTGGCTCAGTCTTTGACTAATAATTCTCACACACACACACACACACACACACACACACACACACACACACACACACACACACACACACACACACACACACACACACACACACGTATAATACAAAATAACTGCCATCAAAGTGAGCTGTGAAAGGCATCACCTTGAATTGTTACCAACAAATACATGGCTGTTTTTAGTGTGTGTGCAACGCCATAGTAATACCCTTTAGTGTGTGTGTGCAACGCCATAGTAATACCCTTTAGTGTGTGTGTGCAACGCCATAGTAATACCCTTTAGTGTGTGTGTGCAACGCCATAGTAATACCCTTTAGTGTGCGTGTGTCCTGTATTTTGACCAAAAGAATGAGGTGTTCTCTGAGAGGTGGCAGCCATTTTTTTTCTCCCTTTCTATTCTCCTCGTGTAATGTTTTTTTCTTTCCCTCGTCCGCACAGTCTCGTGTCAAGACAACAATGACGTCATTCATGTGGAGACCTGCGAGTGGACCTGCAAAGTGTGCAGTTCGACGTTCATCGAGCCCCATCTGCTGACAGGTGCAGAGCTTTACCTATCCGTAACTTCCCCCAGCATTAGCAGGCCCAAGCAGGCTGTGGCATTTACTGCACTGAGACAGGAGCACTGATTGGTTGGGTAAAATCACAGGACATAAAAACGTCGGCCTACTATTTTAAACCAGTAAAACTTGCCCTACATGGCAAACACTGGCATTTAAAGCTGCAGTTCAGGCAATATCCTGCATGTGTGTTTTTTTTAATAAATCAGTTCTGTAATAAGAAAAAATACTTTTAGCATTTTCTGTTTTAAAAAAAAACAACTTTGAAAGACCAATTTTCTTGTATTCTATTTTAACAAGCATGCTTGTTCCTATAGCAACGATTTACATTCCCCATATTTAAAGATGTCGCCAAACTTTGCCGATCAATAGACGGAGAACGAATTGACCGGCAGCTATGCAGTTCTTTAGGTAATTAGAGATTGCCCACATAAAACTATTGAAGTAAAAAAATTCATTAAAAAAAAAAAAAAAAGACTGAACTGCAGCTTTAAAAATGCATATGCTGACACCACAAACATGGTTTTAAATTAAATCGGTAGCTACTGCAGGATTTCACAATGAAAGGTTTGATAAGGGGGAAACAAAAATAAATTATAGCTTGAACTTGATGGACGTATGTCTTTTTTCAACCTCATCTACAATGTAATTATGTAAAAATTAAAGGCTGTTTATAAAAAATATATATATATATTTTGGGGCATGCCGTTTGGATCAATAAATGGGGACGCGATGGAGAATAATACTGCACCATATTGTCATGTAATATGGGGGAAATTCACGATCTACGATAAGGGCATCGGAGCTCGTTCCCGTGTTTTAAATGCAGTTCAATGACCATCTGCGTAGCATCACGCTCCGATACCCAATATTGAAGCTTTCATAAATCCCGACGTGGGTGGTGGGGAGGCCGGCTGCCAGCTCATTCCCCAGACTGCCATTCTACTAAATGCAACTTTAGGACACATGGAAATTACAATTGTGGTTTGTTTTTTGGTTTTTATACCGGCGATACAAATATATTTAGCCAGAGTTGTGTCATACATGTCCATTTTAAGACCAGCTCCTGGAGTTCCCTGTTTGTTTTTGTTATCAAATTATTCATGTTTATTTTCTGTAGAGCCAAGGTGGGTATTTTTTAATTCTGAACATGGACTGCTAGTTGCCTCGGAGGTAAACGAAACGGTGTAATTGGCAGTATGTAGGTGCATTGCATCACGACTGTCCTCTCCTCTCCTCAGAACATTTGCTAAGTCACTTGGAACAAGCAAAAGGGATTTCCCCTTCCAGCCACTGTGACGGCTCTTATATGGAGTGTGAAACCGAGAATACCAGCACGGACCAAGCCGTGATCTGCACAGACGCCAACGCTAACGTGGAGCTGAAGAAGAAACCGAGGCGGGGGCGCAAAAGCAAATCTGCGAAAGACATACCTCTTGTGATAGTTGATGACGATAGTCCCCCAGGTAAGAATAGTAAAGCCAGGACCATAGGGGGAGGAGGAGGAGATGGGGCATTTAGCAGTTTGCCTGTGTTTAGTGGACGGGGGAATGGATGAATGTGCAGTCCCACATAGTTTACTTGGTCACTTATTGGGATCAGCTGGTTTTGCTCACACTGCGAGAGCTGTGGCCTAGCTGTGGTTGTGGGTTCTAGTCTTGTTGGGTCTGACACCATTCCAGTTATTAGGTTAGTAGTTCCTTAGGCTCATTATCAACTCTACATAGTTGCTTTGGAAATCTATCTTGGCGTGTTACCCCCTGCTGCATTCCTCATCTATGAGAGGGACCATTACAGGAGGGCTACTCACAGTAGCACTGAATAAGGAAAATGAAGCCATTATAAGGGAAGCAAAGAAGGGTGGGTTGCCATGTTGGTCCGTTCTTCCATTCAGTACAAGACAGAGAGTAGGAGGTATGATGTCTTTTATTGGACCAGCAAGTTAGTTGATATGTGGCAAGCTTTCTAACCTCTCGGAGTCCTTCATCAGTTCATAAGGAAAGAGGAGAATTGGTGGGTTGACTTGTAGCAAGTTTAAAGTCCGAGTGACGTCGCCTACCCATAACCTTTTCCCCTTTTTATCGTGCTTTCTCAGGAAATCACGAATCCCTAAAACTAATGGGAATATATGCACATTTACAGACTTTAAGTGAATGAATTTCACCTGAGATTCTGATGTGTGAATGAGAACAGCCAAGGGCAAAGACATGCATGGGAGATGCTTTTTGCATAACACGGATTTGTATTTTATTATTAGAATGAATTTCTAATCTTTGTATGAAATAACATCATCTTATCTTGACATCCATAAGCACATTTGTGTTGTTACAATTTATTGCATATTAAAAATTGCACCTTTCAATAATGACATATGGCTCAGATTTAGTAAGAGTTTAATAAGAGTTTGGAAACCTCAGTTGAATCCCAACTGTGTATTGTATACTGTGTATTGTATCGTCAGCCCCATGGAAGTATTAACCCTGTATAGTTGGACATAAAAGAATACTTTCAGGCTGTGACTTTTCATGCTCTCCTGTGCTAGGAAAACGCTCGCAATGTCAGGGGGAAGCTTTCTACCTGCCCTTCTAACCCTGTGCTCCCCTTTCTCAGAGCACCATCCTATGTTATACAATACAGTCTTCTCATCGGACAGAGTGGCTGAAATTATCACAGAGATCCCTCCCGATGATGTTCCCCTCCCACATGACCCAGAGGACAGGTTTATGGAGCTTATGTTGGGGAAGCTGCCCAATGCCAGCAGCAGCTTGACCTCCGTCGCCAAGTAAGCAGCACTCCCTGTGCTGGGAATTATAACTTGGGTGGTACATAGTATACATAGTAGAGATGTGTGTGTGTGTGTGTGTGTGTGTGTGTGTGTATATATATAATTCTACAAAAACAGAAAAAGAGAACAGGCGCACTCCTAGTGTATTAAAGTGTAACAATTTAATGGGACTGGACAAATAAAAAATGCTCACTCACAAGCGACGCGAGGATTAAAGAGACTATCTCAAGCTCCGTCTCATGGTTGCTGCTGTGCTATCCAGCAATCGACGCTCACCGCGACCGGATGTAGAAACTGTGTGCCGTGTCGCCTCCAATTCGGCTCCCCCTCGTCAACAAGAACTTCTCCACAAGGTAATCCGGCTCCCATTCGTACATGCTGGTACGTGCGGCTGATGTCCTTTACTTTCTCAGCTAACAGCTTCCCAGTTTATGCTTAATGATATTGCATTTGCACTCATGGCACCCTACGTGTTTCGTCAGGCTGACTTCATCAGGGGCTGATGAAGTCATTGTAAGGATCCATGAGGCGCCGCGCGGTCGGCGCACGCAAAACTTGCCATCCAGATACCAGCATCACTGCCAAACCTCGCCCTGGAGCCTGTTATCATCATAGGCGCGCGGACGCAGACCTAAATGCCAACTCCGCTGGTCCCGCCTCCCTGTTGCGTCCACGTGATGACGTCATTAGCGCGCACCTGTATCACATTAATAATATCATCAGGAAGACTCCGCACACCTACCTCCTGAGCGGAGCTTCCTATCAGAACCTGCTCCTGCTGTGATTCGTCCCAGCTTCCTGTAAATACTCAGCAGCGCCAGAGGCTCATCGGCTGAGCATAATCTCTGTTTGTGCGTGTGCCTGTCCACCGTCTGTTCTGTTCCAGCCCTGCCTTGTTACCTGACCCTGCTTGCCTTCGGACTCCGCTCTTCTCTCCTGACCCGGCTTCGTTTGACCATCCGCATCTCCCCATCCCTGGCTTTGGCTTACGCTCGACGTTCCGCACCTCTCCAATCCTGACCTCGGCTAAAGCACCCACAACGATCCGTACCCCTCCACAACTGACCCCGGCAGGTATCACGACCATTCTCACCTCTACTACCCTGACCCGGCTACCTAGACTACTCTACTCTCCAGACGCGCTCACGCGGCTGTGGGTTGGCGTTATATATATATATTACCCCACCTCAGCAGCGTGCTCCCATTTTGTTTGTGGTGAGCACACGTCACAGTAATCCTGACGAAACGCATAGGGTGCCATTTTTGAGTATTAACGGCAGCCGGATTACCTTGTGGAGGACTTCTTGTTGCTGTTGGAGGCGAGACACCACACAGTTTCTACATCCGGTTGCGGTGAGCGTGGAGTGCCGGATAGCAACCGCATGGATCCCTTTCCTGAGACGGAGCTTGAGATGGTCTCAAAAACTGCTTTAATCCTCGCGTCGCTTGTGAGTGAGCACTTTTTATTTGTCCAGTCCCATTAAATTGTTACATTTTAATACACTAGGAGTGCGCCGTTCACCTTTTTCTGTTTTTATAAATATCTTCCAAGGAATTGGTGATTCCTGTGCCCAGGCTGCAATGACTGTGTTATTGGGACTGGGTTTTACTATTTTTTTTCACATTTTTATTACTTTTTTAATATTTGCATTTATACTGTATACTTTTTATTTAGTTTAGATTATTTTAGTAAAACACTTGAAATAATCATCACTATTATTTCGTTTATAACATCCATTTTATTTTATGTCATTATATTTGATTATCTTGTGACCACACATTAATTATCCTAAGGGCAGATCCTTCACGTGTCTATTTTTATATTAGGTTCAATATAGAGCTTTCATATATGTTATACTATTAGGCGCTGTTTCATTCTTTGTGTGTGTGAGTGTGTGTGTATATGTATATATATATTTCTATGGTATATGTTGGCGCTTTAGAAATAAATGATAATAGTATTGTACACTCCCTTTTATTTATTCTTTTTCTCCCGTTCTGTATTTGTCTCGCGCAGGTTTGCTTTTCACCAGAGCAGCAGCTCCCTGAAGCGCGGTTTGCTCCTCTCGGGCGCCAGACACGGGATACGGCGGAAGTTTGTGCGGCAGCTCGGCGATCACAAGCGCGTGTTCCAGTGTAACATCTGCACCAAGGTTTTCCGGAACAGCAGCAACCTGAGCAGACACGTGCGCTCTCACGGTGCGTAAATACGATGGCTTTGAGATGCACTGCTCAGAGGCCCTGACCCGCAAATGTTCCTCACCTGCGCGCTACTAAAGCGGCAACCCTGCTTTCCTTGCATTTTAATGTTTTCAAATTATTTTCGAGTTGTGGTTTTGAAGCAGGGGGCTCAGGAGCTGAACCATCTTAAGATGAGCCCTGTGGACCCCCTGCTTCCTGAGATACTTACCTCCGTAGGGGGGGGCCGTTAGCTCTGCAGGTAGCGGCTCTGATGGGGCTATTGAAATATCAGCGTTTAAATGTCCCGCATCAAGGAGGCCAATAGCAAGCCGTGACTTCATCCCGTGCGGCTTCCTATTGGCCCGTGTGACCAGGACATTTAAACCCGTGCAGAGATACCAGCCCCCCCTACGGAGGTAAGTATCCCAGGAAGTGGGGGGTGGGGGGTCTCCAGAACTGAAATGTAATGCGGTTCGGCTCCAGAGCCCCCCCCGCCCCCCCTGCTTCAATCCTATTACTCTAAAATAATGTTAAACGGGAAAGCAGGATTGCTGTTTTAATGGGACGTTCTCAAAGTCACTGAAAATTATTTCAAAGTTCGACATGTCTGATACCGTAAATCAGGGGTGCTCCCCCCAACCCCCCCCCCCCCCCCACACCCCCTCCCTTAGGGAGAACCGATGGTCAAAACATTGTATGTGTCATTTTCCTTGTAGAGCATAAACTACAATTGCACACGAGATATATGTTCCTCCAATACAGATATTTGAGAAAAAAAACGGCAGTTCTCAACTCCAGTCCTCCAGCCCCCCTCCAACAGGTCCGGATACCCCAACTTCAGTGCAGGTGGCTTAATCAGAGGCTCAGCCGGAGATTGAGCCACCTGTGCTGAAGCTCTGATATCCCGAAACCCTGATCTGTTGGAGCGGGCTTGAGCACTAGAGTTGAGTACCCCTGCTATAAAACCTTGTTTTAACATAATAAACACATCTCTGCTCTAATACAAGGTTGGCCCTGGCTTTGACCCACTGTCCTTGACTTCTGTGTGACCTAGTTTGGTGTGAAAGGGATGTCTCCCCCCTTCCCGTGCTGGGGATCTGCTGGTGGCTCTTATATATTCCTTTATTTCCAGTATATTTTCCTTGTCTGGGACAGTAACTGTGTCTTAGCCCTTTGCTGGCAGAGAGGCTGACAGAGAATGGTTGCCCTCTTAACAGGCGACAAGCTGTTTAAATGTGAGGAATGCTCTAAACTCTTCAGCCGGAAAGAGAGTCTCAAGCAGCACGTATCCTACAAGCACAGCAGGAACGAGGTGAGCCCTGGTCTCTCATATAGATCTGCTAGAAAACCTGTGACCGTGAGAGCCCCTAGAGGCACTTTTATTTGCACCTTCCGAATAAATGATAGTTCTACTATTCCCACCTGGAAATCAAATATTTCTTCATTCTAATCTATTTTTTGTAAGTTCCTCCCTCCTGCTTTTCTTTCTCTTCCTTTTCCCCTCTCCGTCCTTCCCCCACCTCCTCTCTTCCCCTCTCCTTCGTCTTCCTCCCTCCTCTCTTCTCCTCTCCTTCCTACCTTCTCTCTCCCCTTCTTATCTCTCCTCTCATAAATAAAGCTTATGTATGCTTTCCATAGCTCATAGTATAACACTTTTTTTTTTTTTTTTTAAAGCCTACTTCTAATGAAAGACTTTACGGTTCAGTTATTTATATGGTGGATTAAAAAAAATAAAAACGGGATTGTATACCAAAACAGCAAGTAACATAGCATAAGAAATGAATGTTCCGCCAGTTTAAGTGCTAGCCCAGCAATAAGTGAAAGCAGACAGAGAAAGGTGGTGGGAAGAATGTACTGTAGTGCTAGGGGATGGAGATTTGCCCAGTGGTCCTCCCCCCTGATGCCCAGATGAGGTAGCTACACTTTGCACACCAAATGTTGCGGACCCCTCTGGAATCGCACGTTCCTCATGTAATACGTCTTAACACTGTGTGTTCTGTGGGTAAGGAGTCCTGGCATTTAGTCCCATGGAGACCTCTTAGGGGAGAACTCCAGGCTGCTCCTGTGCAATGGGAGGAAAATAGTAGAGCAGATAGGAGAGACACGTGGGCAGATTGTCGTGCTGGGAAGAGGGATGTGGAAATAGTGGGCACAGGCTGCAGAAGGGGACGTGGGATTGCACAGCGTATAAGAGAAAGACTTGCCCTGTTTTTCTGAGCATTGTATTTTTATTATAAGCAGAATGATCAAATCTATTTCTGCTTTGAATAGCATGTGAAAATCTGCCTTTAAAGCCAGTGGGGGAAGATACTGGGGATCATGAAGGCTATTGCTGTCTCAGTGCCTGGAGGATACATGGTCTGCCCTCCAAGTAATGGCTATTCACCCTGTGTACATAGCAGTAAATGAACATCCATCGTGAGACGATTTTCAAGGGTCAGAAGCAGGGGCGTAACTACAATTTTCGGTCCCCCGGCATTTTTTTTTAAAGGCCCCCCCCCCAAATAAAAAATGCTAAATAAAACAGAGTATCCCCATGTCGGCGAACCCTCCCTTTCTTACACTTCCCTCACACAACACCTGGCTCCCACCCCCCTCTATTTCTCTCCCACTCACCCCCCCTCCATCCTCTCTCTCCTTCCCCCCCCCACTCACTGTGTCCCCGTCTCACTTCCGCCCTCACTATTCCCCCTCACTCTCTCTCTCCCCCTTACTTTTCTCTGTCACTCTCGCTCTTCCTCCCTTTCTTACACCCCCTCTCTCACTCAATCTCCCCTCCTCCAGTACTCACCCCACCCCTGCTACTCACACAATTTCTCACACACACAATTCCCCCCTCACTCAATCCCTCCGCCACCCACCCTCCATTCTACACACACACACACACACACACACACACACACACACACACACACACACACACACACACACACCTCTCCCCCACTTTTACCTTGTGGTGTATAAGGCCTGTTTGGCTTTTCCTGTGCCGGCCGCCTAGGGCTGCAGAGCTCGACTGGCTATACAGGTGGAAGTTGGTGCCGACCGGGGAAAAAAGGAAGGATGAGGAGGACTTTAGACCCGCCCACCCCCCCCCCCCCCCCACCCCCTGTGCTCTCTAGTTCCCCCTGCATTGCGGGATGGTGGTTTCGCGCTGGTAAGAAGGGCACACGGAGGTCTTTTGGACTCGCACTGAAACATGAAGATATGTTATTGTAGAAAGAACTCTGACGAAGACGAAGGATAGTCATTTAGTCAGACGGGGGAAGCAGCCTGCCGGATGCTTTAGCGTTTCAGTTATTGGGCAGTAGGGTTTTCTTGGAATAATATTGTGTGTTAAGAGTTTGAAAGACCTTATTGTGATGTTTATTTTGCAATATGTAGAATTAACCTGTGTTACCGGTTTGCCCTTTAGGTCGATGGCGACTACATGTACAGGTGTGCAACCTGTGAGAAGGCCTTCAGAATAGATGCGTTCCTGGAGTTTCACAACTGCAGAACAGGTGGGTGCTCTCACTGGTGTGTAACACTAGGACAGGGGTGGCTAAAGACTGAGCCATCTGTGCTGAAGCAGTGATATCCTGAAAACCTGACCTCTTGGTGGCCCTTGAGGGCTAGAGTGGCCACCCCATGTCTAATGCAAAGGGGAAGGAAGTCGGGCTTTAATTTGCATGCCACTTAAAGCTGCAGTCGGGTCTTTGAGCTCAATAATCAGTGACGTGATTGTTAAATCTGTGTATATGACACCTTTTTAAGCTAGTCTGTAAACATACACCCTCTCATTTATCCAGACGAGTTTGAGTTTTATTTTAGAAACCTTTTAATGCGCTGGTACCCAACTTGTAGGCAGCAAAGCGCAATACTTTTCCGTGTGCAACTCTGTGGACACAATCCGCAATATATAAGAATAATGTTTATTATGTCACACGGAGAAACGGGCAGTTCTACATGTGTGCCCTGGGAAATCGGCCTCCTATTACTACTCAGTATAGTGGGAGGTGGGATGACACACCAGTTAATGCTTGAGTAACTTCTTTTCCCCTTAATACAAGTCGCTGCATTTTTGGCTGTGTGTTGCCCCTTTTCTTGTGTAGAGTATCTACCCTTCAGGTAAAGCACACGTCATATATTTTGAACTTTGTAGGTTGTGTTATCCCACTTCTTGCCTAAGGCCTCTGGCGTGGTCAGCGCTTAGGCGCTGACCCGTGCTGAGGCGCGCTGCTGCTCGGCAGTGAGCCCCTGCAGCCGCAATCAGAGCGGCCTTAGCAGGGGCTCGCGCACGCTTCTGCAAGCGTGCGGAAGCGTAGCCGTCATTTCAAATTTTGTTTTTCGCGCTCACGGGAGCGCAGGGCCGGTCACGTGAGTGGTTCGCCCAATGAGGGCGAACCAGCTCCGTGACGTCACTGGCCTGCCAAAATGCGAAATGCGTTGGGTGTGTCTTGTGAGCAAGCTGACAATAATGTATTACAATAAAGACGTTTATTTGATCTTCACGAGATTTCAGAACCAGTGATTTCTTATACCAAGGGTCAGAATAAAAGGTGCACAAATTTGTGTGTGAGTTGTATGATGTCTGAGTATGGTAACTATTTGGTGAGCATGCCATTTGAAATAGTGTCCCCTGGAGTGTGTTTGAATGGAGACAATGTGTATATTTATATTTAATCCTTACTTTCTGACTTCTTGATAGACGACAAATCATTCCAGTGTGAGATGTGCTACAGGTTCTTCTCAACGAACAGCAACCTATCCAAGCACAAGAAAAAACACGGTGAGAAGAAGTTTGCCTGTGAGATCTGCAACAAGCTGTTCTACAGACGAGACGTAATGTTGGAGCACCATCGGCGACACTTGGAAGGTGAAGGAGCTCTCTTGTTTCCTGTTCTTTAGTCTTGCATGTCAAGGGAGCAAAATTACTCATACAATTGCATGTTAAACCTCTCCTTATAATATCACACCCTCATAGCCACAGGAGCGGCAAATGTTGAAGGGGCTTTGCCACTGAGGCAATGATTAACGAGAAAATATTTTTCGATTTTATTGACAAAATTGATTTAGAAAACTTTCCAGTAGTTTTCTGTTTAAAAATCAAGACGTCGATGACGTATTCCTTTAACCCATGACCAGCGCCTTCATGTTATCGTCAATGTCCACCTGCTCTGTGTTGTTTGACCGCTATTCTTGCACAGCATGAATAAGGAAAGTCTCTAAAGGTGCAATCCCCCCCCCCTCTATTTTCTTACATATTATAATAAAAGGGACCACTCTTTGAGTCCAAGCTGAACCCTCCTTTGCTTTAGGAGATCATTATTCTATTAACCACGGAATATTTAGACATAAAACATCATGGCTGCCGGGCTGCTGCTTCCAGATTTGGTCTTGAGCTTAAGAATTGATCAGTGTGATACCGAGACTAGCCCGGTGAGTTCCAAGTGGCGACCTGGAAGAAGTGAAACCACTGGCGACCATCTTGTTCTATCCCAGGGCTTGTAACTGCAAACACCCTTCAATTAAAAGGTAAGAATCATTTAAAAATGAAATAAATATACCCAAAAAAAGTATCTAACCTAGAAGAAGATATGGCTGGATAAGGGGATTGTACCTTCAGGGCTTTGATTATACAGGGGTAAATATTTGAACCTATGGTAGTTTATTAGTAGGTGCCGGCTTTGGTGCCAAGCGTTTAACAGGAGCAGTGGATTAAAAAAAAAACATTTTTTCGTGATTTTTCTCCATTTTTCTTTGGGGCGTTGGTGCCTCTTGCAGGAGTGAGACGAGTGAAGCGCGAGAGTATACACCAGAACGCGGATAATTCAATCAAATATAAAAAGGAGCCCTCTGCCTGTCCTGTGTGTGGGAAGGTGAGACCGATGGTTCAAGACTTGGGAGGATAACGCGCATGTCCTTAGGATGTTTAAACCTTATTCTAGCGTTCCGACCCCTAAAAAAAAAAAAAAACGTAGAGTAGAAATGTATTTAAAAATACTTGTGTGATTTGTTGTATTTTTATTATTCGAATGGGGTTCACCCTCCTAAAGGACAGTGTACACGGTAACTTGTACAATATATTGTAAAGATCTGTTAACTCGTTGCTGTAATTGTTTCTGTGTATACAGATGTTTTCCTGCAGAAGTAACATGAACAAGCACCTTCTCACGCACGGAGACAAGAAATATACCTGTGAGATTTGCGGCCGTAAATTCTTTAGGGTCGATGTTCTAAGGGATCATATCCATATCCATTTCAAGGTATCCGTTTTTGATGATATGGTTTTAAATACTTGGTGCACTTAGTCACATTTTATGCCAAACGCCTCAGGGCTGGGCAGATGTAATCTCTTTTTTAGTAGTCTTGATAATGAGCAGTAATGTCCACCGCACTTTATTATTCTTTAGTATCTTTCAGCAACACAATTGGACAAGAGTACACATTAATTGAAAATAACAAATATAAGCATACAATGTTAAGTGTGTGTGTGTGTGTGTGTGTGTGTGTGTGTGTGTGTGTGTGTGTGTGTGTGTGTGTGTGTGTGTGTGTGCGTGTTCCCAAAGAATCTGGACAGAACCTCAGTGATGGAACATGTTTTGTATACAGAAGGATATTAACAGTGAGGCTCCACTATGCAGAATATGCTCAGACTCCGATCCTTTTTCACTTAATGCACTGGGCAGTTGTGTAGTTTTTCAATTGTATTGTGTGACTTACTGGTCTGGAAAAACTGCTTGTGATTGTGATTGCGCTTGCGCTTGCTTAGTGACTGGATACACATCTCCTGTGATATGTCTACATTTCTTGTATACCTCCATATTCTGTCCGTATGATGCCAATTCAAAATAAAGGCACCGATAATCCAGCATTTTACAGTCTAGAAAAGATTATATATTTTACAATATCATCTATATATCGCTACATCTATCTGACATTTCGGTCCAACAATCTGGGATTGTCATTGGAAGTGAATGCATGCGTCATTAACCCTTCACATACCCTTTATGTACGAGTAACAGTGACATAGTTCTAAGAGTTACACTAGAAACTGTTTGCTCAATCATTGTTGGTGACACCTGTTATTAAGTTGATTCTGAAAACTAGACCTCATGGATGAGAATTTTATCTGCAAAGCACATTAACATCCCAATAATGATAGCATTGTGATGTGTGTGTGTGTGTGTGTGTGTGTGTGTTAGTCCTCCGCTATTTTAATTAGCCGCTATCATTTTGTAAGCTTCGATCAACAGTGGACAGGAAGTGCAATGGTAATTGGTGACATTACAAGTGGTCTCGAGGGGTAACTTTGCCTTTTTGCAGATGACACAAAGATCTACAACAGGGATGACAATCCAGGGGTCAGGGGCGGTAACCTAAATGATTCATGGTTTAGGTAGATTAGAGGAATGGTCAAGAGTGGATCAATTACAATTTATTGGCAAAAGTGCAGAAACAATGCACTTTGGTCACAAAAATGTAACGGCAGAATATCGGATGAATGGCACTATTTAGTATAGGAGTCATTATTTCAGCTGCCTTAAATAGGCCAGCAATGCAGCAGCCACGCAGAAAGCCAGCAGTATAGGGAGAGGTGTTCACAGCAGAAGAAGAGGGGTCGGGATGCCACTTTATAGATCATTGTTGGGCAATATGATCTACTTAAAGGGCGGCATGTGTGGCCCTTGAGCCCTCTACAGGGCTGCAAATTGCATATCTTTCTGCCTGTGCACCATATATACGTTTCAGTCGTGGGTATGAGCTTCTCGCCGCGCCCTCCAGTCGGCTGCATAATGGCGGCCTGATAGTGAATACTGTCCCGTTCCTCCTCTCAAACTGGGAAGGAACCAATGGTTTAGTGCAGGAGAGGAGCAGGCCACAAATCCACCGTCATTACACTGCGTCCATACTGTGGCAGACAGCGTGGACGCGCCAGCACACTGAGCGAACAGACTGCCTTAAGGCAGTGTTCGTGTACATGCAGCATGCGGGCGCGGAGGCAGGAGGGGCCGCGCGATGCGCGAGAAATCGGTTAAAACTGATTTCGCGCGATAGGGCAGTCACGTGACCGGTTCGCCAATGAGGGCGAACCAGCTCCGTGATGTCATTGGCACGTCCACGGACGGCGCGCGTACCATGGCCAGGGAAAGCACCCGCTTTCCCTCGGCCTCCGTGCGCCTCCGCACGGGAGAAATGTCTATGGACGCAGCCTAAGGCTAAGGCCCCGCTGCCTCAGACCACGTGCCCGCACTGCAGACAGGCGGAGCGTGGAGAGGCAATTGACCGCTATCTGCGGTCTGTAGGGAGCGGGAGCTGGAGCGGGGGGGCGTGGCCAAAACGGGTCGGGGGGGGAGGCGCGGCATTGACGTCGGGGGGCAGAGCCATCACACTGTGTCAGGGGGTTCCCTCCCCCGCCTCCCCGCTCCCCGAAGCCTCCCTGAGGAGAGGGTCTGTGGGAGGGAGCAGGGGGGGCTCCCTTGGTGCTGCAGCTCCTTTCCCCGCTCCCCGAAGCCTCCCCTCATTGCCAGGGGTTCCCTCCCCCGCCTCCCCACCGTGCATCTGCAGACACAGACTATGAGGAGAGAGTCTGTGGGGGGGAGGGGGGGGGGATCACACTGTGCCGGAGTGTGTCTCAGGAGAGAGAGTCAGGAGAGTGTGTCACACAGGAGAGAGAGTCTGTAGGAGGGAGCAGGGGGGCTCCTCCCTTGGTGCTGCAGAAGACAAATCGCTCCTCTCCTCCCCGCTCCCCGATGCCTCCCCTCCTCCTCTCCTCATTGGCTCACCGCCACACCACGTGACGCGTCGCCGCTCGGGATTACAATTCTCTTGCATCCCCTGGTGGCTGACGCGTCACAGCGTGTAGCGAGCCCTGCAGGGAGGAGGGACTGGGGCCGGCTCGGGAGAAACTCATGTCCGGTGAGTGACGCGCACGCGGCCGTGCGCGCCGTCTGAAGCAGCAGGACCCCGGCCTAAGGGAGAGAGGAGTAGCTACAAGCCGCTCCCACTGCACTGGGGATAGGGAGAGCAGGCTTCTGGGGCAGCCAGCGATTGGGAACCATTGGTGAAGGCCCCTCAGGTGCCTGTTGCCCACCAATGTTCTAGATCATTGGTACGACCTCCCCTAAAGTGCCGTGGTCAGGACCTAAATAAATTGGTGGTTGTGCAAAGAGGAGAATCTGAAATGGTGCACGTGGTCTACAGCTTTGCCGGAAAAAACTGAAGGACCTTAATATGTACGGTTTGCCTTGGAGGATAGAACGGAGAGGGGGGTATGATTGTTAAAACCCTACGTTTGTGAACGTTTCAAACTGCAATAGGAAAGCATAATTCGGAGAAAGAGAAGTGCTAGGAGAAGAGGTCATTTTCGGAAGCTGGAGGGTGGGAGGTTCGGGGGCAACGTGAGGAAGTTCTTCTTTACAGAAAGTGTGCTGGATTTATGGAGGAGCTAGAGGCTAATTCTGTAAGGGAGGGGGATTCTCAACTCCAGACCCCAAGACCCCCTCCCCAACAGGTCAGGTTGTAAGGATATCCCAGCTTCAGCAAAGGTGGTTCAGTCAAGGACTGAGCCATGAGCCACGGATTGAGCCACCTGTGCTGAAGCAGTGACTGGTTGAGCCACCTGTTCTAAAGCTGGAATATCCTTCAAAACCTGACCCGGTTGGGGAGGGGTCTTGAGGACTGCTGTAAGGGAAGTAAAAAATACTTGGGATAGACAACAGGCTCTCCTAAATACAAAAGAGAGACCAGTATCAGAGGGCGTGTGAGGTTTTACAGCAGATAAGAAATTGAGCAGCGTAGGTGGACCAAGTGGTTCTTATTTGGCATCAAATTCGATGTTTCTAATGGAACTGTCGTCTCTGAACATTCTAATGTCCATTCCTAAGTCCTGCTGCATGAAAAGCATAAGGAGCATTGGGCACCCGGTTAAACGGTTTAACCCACTTGACCTCTAATAAACATTGTGGTTCCATTCCCGTGCTTTCTGCCATCATTGAGGGGGAGAAATGACCAGTAAATAACGGAGGTGCTGCTTGGTCCTAACAGCCTGATCTATAAGCCATGGAAGGGTTCGGAGTCTTGTCTTTTCCTGTCTCTGTAACTATAGGGATGTTTGTCCTTAGGACATTGCGTTGATGAACGACCAGCAGCGGGAAGAGTTTATTGGAAAGATCGGCATCTCATCTGAGGACAATGATGAGAATTCGGATGGGAGCGCGGACTCCGAGCCCCACAAGTACAGCTGCAAAAGATGCCAGGTAGGATTTTCATGACCGTGCCCACTCTCTTCTCTAATTTTGGTGATTTCCATGCCAGCCTGAGAAATCTGCCATCAAAGACTTGTTGGGAATACGGAAATAAGAGCGGTTTCCCCCCCCCCCCCCCTCCACCTCTTCACCGCCTGAGGGGCCAGCAACGTATTGCAAAGCACTCTGATGAACGTGTGTCACGGAGGCTTGGCACAATGGTCCATGAGGTGGTCTTGAATACTTGTTAATGTGTAACTCCGGCCACTTGCTCCCTCTGATGCTGGGCAGGTTGCTTTATATTTCTTTGTACCTGGCATACATTACTCGTAAGCTCTGCGGGGTATGGATTCTTTGAGAGATTTTTGCAGGTGCAGCAGTGTTAGGATCTGCAGATCGGCCGTAACGTGACTTGGTTATAGGCTTAAAATACATGAGCCAGTATTGAACTAAATGACCATTGCTTATGAGAAGATATACGGATAAGTATTTAACTATATAATACAGTATGTCAAGTTAGATGCAGCACTGGGCCTTTTTGTCTTTTTTTTTCTATACATGAGGTCACAATCCTAGTCGCACTCTTTTTGACACAATATATATGATGTGGTGGGTTTGTGTTCTGAGCTTACAGGGGCTGTGTGTGTTACTTGATCCATTGGCCCTTATTCTGTAAGCTGTGTGAGTGCCGATCCAGTGCTATCGCACGGAAAGTCCCGTTGTGCCTGTATGAGTCCACCATGTTCAACACTTCTAATAATAATAATGATATTGAATGTTAGGGAATAAAGTAGACAAAGCATGCTGGGTTTTTGAAGTGAAACTTCTTTGCAGGCACCAAATCCGTTTTCCAGGAGGCGGAAGTAGGTTCTGGAAGTGACGTCAGTGTGACGTCCGTGCTGGTGATGATGAGGCCAACACTTACTCCATGCCCACCATCGTCTGCGGCCATCGGTAGAAGCGCTGAGGCGTCCAGCGCTGACAGGGGACATTATTATAATTATTAATAGAAGCGCTGAGGCGCCCATCTCTGCGCATACATCAGCGGCCCTGTCTGCCATCACATACACATTCACACTGGCAGCCGCCCCCCTCCACGCATGCGCAGAGACTCTGAATTGCGCATGCACAGAAGAATACAAAGGCCAGTCTCCAGTGTGTGCAGAGGCCTCGAGCTCGGCAGCCGTCAGCGCAACAGACATGCAGTCACACACGCACGCAGTCACACACACACACACGCAGTCACACACACACGCGCAGTCACACACACACGCAGTCACACACACACGCACGCAGTCACACACACACACGCGCACACACGCAGTCACACACACACGCGCAGTCACACACACACGCAGCCACACACGAGGAATTCACAGTTGGTGCTAATAGCTAACCCGGGATGTGTGCCGAGCACGCGTGTTCTAAGTCAAATTTCTTCACGTTTTGTCAATGAAATTGTATTTTGATTTTTAATTAAAAACATCACCAACACAAATACAATTTCTGTGACAAAAAATAAAGAAGTTTCACTTAAAATGCACGTGCTCGACACACACAAAACATTTTTTCTTCACTATCAGTGAAGATTTAACAGGTAAACCGTGAGTTTCCTGTATGAAACCAGAGCATCAGAAATATCATCAAGAGATTCACCACAAATATGCAAAGTCTGTGACGTGTAACTGAAAATATACATCATAATCAAACATTATTATTATTATTAGTATTAGTATTAGTATTATTATTATTATATTGTGCCATTCATGTACATATGGCTTTACAGCAGTAACACACATTACATAATAGAAATAAGTGTTTCATACATAAAAGTAAACACTGGGAAAGGAGTCCCTACCCCGAAGAGCTTGCACTCTAGTGGCAAATAGGGAGAACTTAGGAGCTCTTAGGGGCGTGTTTACGGGGTCATGGTAAATGCATATGAGATGTATAGTATCAGGCAGCGGAGCTACCCAAATGCTTCATTGAAGAGGTGTGTTTTACGATGGGCCTTAAAGTGCATTCCAGAGGTGTGGGGCCGTGAGTGAAACAGGATTTAGGCGGGAGAGGGCTTTACATACAAAAGGGGTTTCACAGACAACATCCTTGAGCAGAATGCGAGAGGCGGGACGGTGTCTAGCGAGACATTAGGGCAGCGGGCGCAGGATTATTTAGGGGGACGCAGGCGGCGTGCCGGCAGACGCTGTGCACGGGCGGTTGAACAAGCTCCGTGTTGCTTCCCTGCTCTCTGTTTGTTGTGGGGCCTTGCTGTGTCTCTGCTCTCTGATGTGGGGGCGGGGCCTTGCTGTGTCTCTGCTCTCTGCTGTGGGGGCGGGGCCTTGCTGTGTCTCTGCTCTCTGCTGTGGGGGCGGGGCCTTGCTGTGTCTCTGCTCTCTGATGTGGGGGCGGGGCCTTGCTGTGTCTCTGCTCTCTGCTGTGGGGGCGGGGCCTTGCTGTGTCTCTGCTCTCTGCTGTGGGGGCGGGGCCTTGCTGTGTCTCTGCTCTCTGATGTGGGGGCGGGGCCTTGCTGTGTCTCTGCTCTCTGCTGTGGGGGCGGGGCCTTGCTGTGTCTCTGCTCTCTGATGTGGGGGCGGGGCCTTGCTGTGTCTCTGCTCTCTGCTGTGGGGGCGGGGCCTTGCTGTGTCTCTGCTCTCTGCTGTGGGGGCGGGGCCTTGCTGTGTCTCTGCTCTCTGATGTGGGGGCGGGGCCTTGCTGTGTCTCTGCTCTCTGATGTGGGGGCGGGGCCTTGCTGTGTCTCTGCTCTCTGCTGTGGGGGCGGGGCCTTGCTGTGTCTCTGCTCTCTGATGTGGTGGGCGGGGCCTTGCTGTGTCTCTGCTCTCTGATGTGGGGGGCGGGGCCTTGCTGTGTCTCTGCTCTCTGATGTGGTGGGCGGGGCCTTGCTGTGTCTCTGCTCTCTGATGTGGGGGCGGGGCCTTGCTGTGTCTCTGCTCTCTGATGTGGGGGCGGGGCCTTGCTGTGTCTCTGCTCTCTGATGTGGGGGCGGGGCCTTGCTGCGTCTCTGCTCTCTGATGTGGGGGCGGGGCCTTGCTGTGTCTCTGCTCTCTGCTTTGGGGGCGGGGCCTTGCTGTGTCTCTGCTCTCTGTGGTGGGCGGGGCCTTGCTGTGTCTCTGCTCTCTGATGTGGGGGCGGGGCCTTGCTGTGTCTCTGCTCTCTGCTGTGGGGGCGGGGCCTTGCTGTGTCTCTGCTCTCTGATGTGGTGGGCGGGGCCTTGCTGTGTCTCTGCTCTCTGCTGTGGGGGCGGGGCCTTGCTGTGTCTCTGCTCTCTGATGTGGTGGGCGGGGCCTTGCTGTGTCTCTGCTCTCTGCTGTGGGGGCGGGGCCTTGCTGTGTCTCTGCTCTCTGATGTGGTGGGCGGGGCCTTGCTGTGTCTCTGCTCTCTGATGTGGGGGCGGGGCCTTGCTGTGTCTCTGCTCTCTGATGTGGGGGCGGGGCCTTGCTGTGTCTCTGCTCTCTGATGTGGTGGGCGGGGCCTTGCTGTGTCTCTGCTCTCTGATGTGGGGGCGGGGCCTTGCTGTGTCTCTGCTCTCTGCTGTGGGGGCGGGGCCTTGCTGTGTCTCTGCTCTCTGCTGTGGGGGCGGGCCCTTGCTGTGTCTCTGCTCTCTGCTGTGGGGGCGGGGCCTTGCTGTGTCTCTGCTCTCTGCTGTGGGGGCGGGGCCTTGCTGTGTCTCTGCTCTCTGCTGTGGGGGCGGGGCCTTGCTGTGTCTCTGCTCTCTGCTGTGGGGGCGGGGCCTTGCTGTGTCTCTGCTCTCTGATGTGGTGGGCGGGGCCTTGCTGTGTCTCTGCTCTCTGCTGTGGGGGCGGGGCCTTGCTGTGTCTCTGCTCTCTGATGTGGTGGGCGGGGCCTTGCTGTGTCTCTGCTCTCTGCTGTGGGGGCGGGGCCTTGCTGTGTCTCTGCTCTCTGATGTGGTGGGCGGGGCCTTGCTGTGTCTCTGCTCTCTGATGTGGGGGCGGGGCCTTGCTGTGTCTCTGCTCTCTGATGTGGGGGCGGGGCCTTGCTGTGTCTCTGCTCTCTGATGTGGTGGGCGGGGCCTTGCTGTGTCTCTGCTCTCTGCTGTGGGGGCGGGGCCTTGCTGTGTCTCTGCTCTCTGCTGTGGGGGCGGGGCCTTGCTGTGTCTCTGCTCTCTGCTGTGGGGGCGGGGCCTTGCTGTGTCTCTGCTCTCTGCTGTGGGGGCGGGGCCTTGCTGTGTCTCTGCTCTCTGCTGTGGGGGCGGGGCCTTGCTGTGTCTGCTCTCTGCTGTGGGGGCGGGGCCTTGCTGTGTCTCTGCTCTCTGCTGTGGGGGCGGGGCCTTGCTGTGTCTCTGCTCTCTGATGTGGGGGCGGGGCCTTGCTGTGTCTCTGCTCTCTGATGTGGTGGGCGGGGCCTTGCTGTGTCTCTGCTCTCTGATGTGGGGGCGGGGCCTTGCTGTGTCTCTGCTCTCTGATGTGGGGCGGGGCCTTGCTGTGTCTGCTCTCTGATGTGGGGGCGGGGCTTTTCTGCTTCTCTGCTCCTGCGGGGCCTTCCCTGCACACAGAAAGCCCCTCCTCCTCCTGTCTGTTTCCCCTACACGGGGACCAGAGCATGCAGAATACTACCCCCCCCCCCCCCAAGTAAAAGTGTGTGTGTGGGCAGCAGTGTGTGTGTGTGTGTGTACAGCAGTGTGTGTGTGTGTGTGTGCAGCAGTGTGTGTGTGTGTGTGTGCAGCAGTGTGTGTGTATGTGTGCAGCAGTGTGTGTGTGTGTGTGTGTGTGTGTGTGTGTGTGTGTGTGTGTGTGTGTGTGTGTGTGTGTGTGTGTGTGCAGCAGTGTGTGTGTGTGTGTGTGCAGCAGTGTGTGTGTGTGTGTGTGTGTGTGTGTGTGTGTGTGCAGCAGTGTGTGTGTGTGTGTGTGCAGCAGTGTGTGTGTGTGTGCAGCAGTGTGTGTGTGTGTGTGCAGTAGTGTGTGTGTGAATGTCTGCAGCTGTGTGTGTGTGTGTGTGTGTGTCTGCAGCAGTGTGAGAGTGTGAGTCAGAAAAGGAAAAATGGACCGTGCATTGAAGTCCTTTTATTCTATATGCTCTGAAGAGGCCACTTGGGGCGTTGTTGGCCAACAACGCCTACTTTGGCGTATATAAAATGAGCCTCTTATACCGTGATTATAGTGCAGGCGTGTGACGGACACAAATGTGTTCCACAATGAGGCCACCCATGGTACGCGCTCGCGCAAATTTTGAAAATACAATTTAAATAGTTTTTTTGGCACGACGGCCTTGTCACGAGCGCTTCAGCCAATAAGGGTGAACCAGCCGCTTGATGGCTCCCAGTCGCCTCACAATAGCCTCCAGCCTAGTGCACGTGACGTCACGGGGTGGCACGCATGCACTATAGTCGCGGCCTTGGAGTCCGGTTCCACCTGTGGGTGTATTTATTCATAAGTAGGAGCGAGCAAACCGCCAGCCAGATGTGTCGGCTGCAGATTCGTGTCTCACGTGTTTTTTGTTTTGCCTTCATTCCACAGATTTCGTTTGCCCGTGGCAAGGATTACCTGAAGCACATCATGGACGTTCACGCGGAGAACGGCTACGACTGCAGCATCTGCCACCGCCGCTTCGCGCTCAAGGCCACGTACCACGCCCACATGGTCATCCACAGGGAGAACCTACCTGACCCTGAGGTGCAGAAGTAAGGTCACGGAGATCACGTTGGAAGGTTCAGTGCTGAGGAGTGTGTGGGAGGCGCGTTCGGAAACCAGTCAGCTCCGCAGAACAATTAGTGGTCTGCGAGATTATTACCATGTTTTACAATGTCTTTTTGGGGGGGCCGTGGCTAGTTAGGCGCTCCTTCTGCAATCCACAAATTCCTGGTGGATATTCTCATTCTCTACTTTGCAATGTATTGTATTGTCTGACTATCAAGCGGTGAAGAGGTTAGCTATGGGGTTCTCCACTCCAGTCCTCGAGACTTCCCAACAGGTCATGTTTTCGGGATATCCCCGCTTCAGCACAGGTGGCTCAATCAGTCCCTGCTTCAGCACAGGTGGCTCAATCGGAGTCTCAGTCGAAGACTGCGCCTCCGATTGAGCCACCTGTGCTGAAGCTGGGATGTCCTTAAAACCTGACCTGTTTGTGGATTTGGAGTTGAGACCCCTGGGTTAGTGCATTTTATGTTGGTGGGTAGCAGTGAGAAAATGAAGCCCTTTGCATACTGCGTTATGTTCTCTGTTGCAGACATGTATGTACAGTATATTTTGAGTGCACCTAAATGTTTGGGGTTTTTATATTCACTTGTAGGTATATCCACCCGTGTGACGTATGCGGCAGGATTTTCAACAGCATAGGGAATCTGGAGAGGCATAAACTTATTCACTCAGGTAATAGAGGACAATTGGTAATGAATACTAACTTGAAACCTGCAATGCATGTTACAACACTAAGGATAGGCCGGATAGCGTATTAATATCACAACTCTGGTATATCTGCACCACAATCGCAGTCATGAACTGGGTCCGGGTAATATGTTAATTTCCTCTTAGTCCTTGCAGATTATTCTGCAAACGACAGGAATGTAAGGAGATTGCATTTGAATTGTGCTGTTATTCTGGAAACGTATGTATGTATACCTTTATTTATATAGCGCCATTAAGGTATATAGCGCTTCCCAGCAGTAATACATGTGACAATCATATCAATAACAAATACAAATAACACAGTGGGAAGAAGTACATAAAAGCGACAATTAGGAAAAGGTGTCCCTGCCAAGATGGGCTTACAATCTAATAAATAGAAAGAACGTACAGAAACAGTAGGATGGCTTTCTGGTAAGTGCGTCTGCAAGGGGCCAAGGTTTATGTATGAGGTGTATAGTATCAGCCACGGCGCTATTCGTATGCTTCGTTAGGGAGGTGTGTTTTAAGGTGGGTCTTAAAGGTGGATAGAGAGGGTGCTAGTCTGATATTGAGGGGAAGGGTATTCCAGTCGTGTGGGGCAGTCAGTGAGAAAGGTTTAAGGCAGGAGAGGGCTTTAGATACAAAAGGGGTAGAGAGAAGACATCCTTGAGCAGAACGCAAGAGTCGGGATGGTGCATAGCGAGAAATTAGGGCAGAGATGTAAGGAGGGGCAGAAGAGTGTAAAGCTTTAAAAGTGAGGAGGAGAATTGAGTGTGAGATGCGGGATTTGATGGGAAGTCAGGAACAAATATATTAAGGTGATGAGCTTGCCACTACCAAAAGCTTAAAGCGTACAAATGCTGTTCTTTCATTTGGAGACGCCTCGCATATGCTATTAGTACAGACTAGAAAGCGGCATTTTAGAATACTATTTAAAAATAACGATAAGAAATGATGGTACGATTATGGGGTATGTACAGCAATCACGCCCCTCCGGAAACTTAAAGGTTATTTGACTTGTCTCCTAGACCAGGGGTGCTCAACTCCCAGTCCTCAAGCCCTGCCAACAGGTCAGGTTTTCAGGATATCACTGCTTCAGCACAGGTGGCTCAATCAGACTAGCCTTCTACAGACAGGAAAAACAAATTAAAGTGCGCAAAAAACCCTCTATTGTGAAAGGGAATATGCCCCATACACCTCAGTGGTATAAATATAACACAACCTTACAAGGTTTATGGTCTGCAGCTGTGAACAAAGGAGTGAACAATCACCCCAGGAACTGAAAAAGAAAAAAACAAGCGCAAACGCATATGGTGAAGTATGTCAAAAGTAATTATAATATATAAAAGGTATGATATCTGCGTACATCAGATGAAGTAGCTTCTGCTATGAAACGCGTTGGATAACTAATTGAATAGCCCCTACAGTCATATATCGCTGGTTTATTACCTCTGAGTGAGGTTTATAGAGACTTTCTCCCGGACTATTTCGTGTGACGTCATCAACTTTTGCGGCAGTGATTGCCATACGGCAAGTCGCGACGTAGCCGTAAACCTGCACGGAGTTCCGGAGTGACGAGCCTGACGGCGGCTCCAGCGGGCACGGTACCGAGACGTCTTCGTGGATTCTATACAGCCAGAAGGAGGGTCCCTTAAAGACAACCCGTGACGGCCTAAGACGGCAGAGGATCAGCTCTATTCCACCTACCTTGGTGACACGGCGGTTGCTGCAGTTCAACGGTTCCTGTGCTTCTGGTGGTGCCGGGTAACATGTTAACCTAAGTGCACGATATGCCTACTTTTGACCACACTGATGTACGCAGATATCATACCTTTTATATATTATAATTACTTTTAGCCTTCTACAGAGCCTCTGATTTTCGCCACCTGTGCTGAAGCAGGGATATCCTGAAAACCTGACCTTTTAGGGGGACGTCAGGGCTGCAATGGAGCTCCATTGGTCTACAGTACTGGTCACAGCGAGTTTCTGCTCCAGAGTAGGGGAGATTCGCCTTAAAAAAAAAAAAGCACTGTGTGCATAGTAACAGATCTTCGGGGGACTATATATTAAAGACCTCTCAGCTGCACCATGGCAGGCCCCAGGTTTATCAAGTAAAAGGTCCCATATGAAAAATAAAAATTGACCCTTTTTTATAGATTTTTTTTTTTTGCGCTCCAGTTTTGGGCTGGGAGACTTTGATACATAACCACTTTTATTTTATTTCTACTTTCCACTCCCTGTTTGCAAGCAATTTATATGTTGTAAAATCTGCTTGATAAAACGTACACATGTCTGTAGCTGACTTTGAGCCACCCCATTGATTTCAGTTGTTTTCCCAAAGTGTTTGTACGAGATGATCTGCAGTTATATGGCATTTATGTATGTCTTTCTATGTATAGCGCCATGCGTGTACACAGCGCTTCACAACAGTAACAATATGAGACTTAATGGGAATACATGCTTCAAACATTGGAACAAGGACTTCCTGCCCTGAAGAGCTTACAATCGAAGTGGTATGTAGGGAGAACCTAGAGACATTAAGTGCATATGCAAGGGGCGAGTACTTTGGGGCAATGCTCCAATGCTTTGGTGAAGAGATCAGATTGGAGACGAGCCTGGAAGGTGGAGAGAGAGACAGTGCTCGGCAGATATGGAAGGGAAGGACGTTTCTGAGGTGTGAGTCAGTGAGGTTTTAGGCAGAAGAAGGCTTCAGATACAAAAGGGGAAGACTGAAGTAATCCTTGAGCAGAACACAAGATGTAATATGGGCTATAACAAGAAATTAGGGCTAAAATAGGAGGGGCCGAGGAGTGCATAGTCTTAAAAGAGGGAAGGGACATTTTGTATGTAATATAGAACGTGATGGGAAACCAGGGGCGTGATTTAATCAGAAGAGAAGCGGAGACAGATTGAAGAGGGTGAAGTGATTCTAGCAGCAGTGAGTGGGGTAGATTGTAGGGGAGACAGGTGAGAGGCAGGAAGGCCAGACAGAAGAAGGTTATAATAGTCAAAGCGGGAGGCAGTGAGGGCATGCAATAGTTATAGCAGTAGAGCAACAGAAGGGTGAATCTTTGCAATGTTACAGAGAGAAAAAATCAACAGTATGGACGTGAGATGCTTGTGATTTATTTATAATAACATTTATATAGTGCCCATAACCAGAGCGTTGTACATTAGTTGCTAAAACAAAGGTGTGGTTACATATAGCTTTTATTATAGAGTAATTGTTAAGATGTCATTGTGGTGGGCAGGGGTGGGAACATTAAGATGGAGCTATGGGTTAGGTGCATTGAGAACTTGGTTGGTTGGTATGCAGGGGTTGGGGTCAGGTAATTTTAGTCTTGTCGGTGGGATGGCGATGGGTCTGACAGTAGAGGCGATTGGATAGGTGAGGTTGGTGACTTTAGTGGGTTTTGGAGAGGGGTTGAGAGTAGGGAAGATCATGTGCGTTGAGGAGGGAGGGGATAGGAGGTTAATGGGGGATCATGGCGTGATGGAGAAGAGATTAGTTTTTGGTTGGTTTCTGAAGATTCTTGGGGACATGGGCAGATTGGATGTGGTTGGGGAGCTTGTTCCAGTGGAAGGGGCGATTAAGGCAAATGATCGGAATTGAGAGGAGGCACAGGGCTGGGTGGAGGGGGGTAGTGAGAGTTGTGGCTGTCAGGGAGCAAAGCGGACAAGGTGGTGTAGTGAGAGATGAGTGCTGTAAGGGGGTGGGGCGGGGCGGGGCAAGACCATGTAGAGGTTTGTAGGGTGAAGAATTTGAAGTGGGAAAGGTGTTGGATGGGTAGCCAGTGGAGTTGGGAGAGGGGTGGTGTGGGCAGAGCGGGGGAGATTGAGAAGTATATGGGCTGCAGCATTTTGGATTTGTTGGAGTGGTATGGAGGAGTAGAGGGGGAGGCCGAGGAGAAGGGAGTTATAATAGTCGAGACGGGTGAAGATGAGGAAGTGGATGAGCAGTTTGGCTGAGGAGAGAGAAATGAGTGGCCACATTTTTCTTATGTTGTATACAGTAGATGGTAGTGATGGTGGTGATGTGTTGGGTGAAAAGGATGGAAGGGTCAAAGGTGACTCCAAGGTTGCGAGCAGAAGATGAGGAGATGGGGGGGATTGGGGAGGATGAAAGGGTGGAGGAAGCAGGAAAGTCAGTCTTAGCTGAGTTAATTTGTAGGGTGGGAGGATATCCAGGTGGAAATGGCAGAAAGGCAGGCAGTGATGCTGTGTGTATGATGGTGCTGCCAACAGTAATGGAGAAGGGAGTAATAGTGCCAGGCTTTGGATGAAGTATGAGAAGTTACATCTTCAATATGTTAAATTTGGGTCAGTGGAGGGCCACCCAGAATGATATTGCAGAGAGCCATTGAGAGACTTTTTTTTTTTAAATGGAAAGCAGGTATCATGTCTGGGGATTGAAAAGTTAATTTGAGTGTTTTCAGCATACAGGTGATATTTCAACCCAAAATACGTGATAATGTCGCCTAGAGAGAAAGTGTCGACCAAAAGAAGAGGTCCCAGGACAGACCCCTGGGGTCCGCCTCGAGAGAGAGAGAGAGAGAGAACAAGGATACTATAAGAAGGTTGTAAATACCTTGATCTTCTGCAGCATGAAGTTCATTAAAAAAAAAAAAAAATTTGGGTTAGGGCTGTTTCAGTGGAGTGAGCGTTGAACAAACCAAATTGTAGAGGGTCTAGGAGAGATTAAAAATTAAGAAAAATCAAGCAGGAAAATACAAATTGCTCAAGAAGTTTGGAGGCAAAAGGCAGGAGAGACACAGGGTGATAGGGTGTTTTTTTGAATAGGTGTAACTATTAAATGCTCAAAGTAGGAGAGCGAAGTTACAAATCTGGGTGAGTGCTGGGATTAGAGTGGAAGCATGAGATGGGAGGAGATGGAAGAGAATGGAGTCAAGAGGGCAAGTGGGGGAGAGGAGAGCAACAGAGACACATCCTCCTCTGTGACAGAAGAGTCAAGGAAGGCAGGAGGAGAGTTTGGACGAGGTGTAGGATATGAGGAGGATACAGAAGGGATGTCTAGACGAATGGAATCTAAATAGTCCACAAAGTCTTGAGGTGAAATGGAGGAACAAAAACTGCTTTTAGGTGGAGGTTCCAGGAGTCTCAAGGACAGACTTGCCAGTGTTCAGTGATGAAGAACAGTAGCGTTGTTTTACCTGGGAGCGGGCATACACATTTAGGGATCATGACATTGAGAGGTCTTTCCAAAACATCACTGTCTAAAATTTTGGCCTAATCTTCACATATTTTCTGAAGCGCTCCAAATGCACCCTCACACGTGTTATAATCCTGGAACATGATAGGAGGAAGTCAGCTAGAATATGATATTTCTATATATTTATGTTTACATGCTTGGAATGTTTTGTTGCATTAAGTGCTCAGATAAAATTCCATACGTTTTTTTATTTTAAAAGAAAAAAAATGCTAACCATAAATTATTATTTTCCACTTGATTTTTGCTTTTTTTATATCCATTTATTTATTTCAGGTGTGAAGAGCCACGGCTGTGACCAGTGCGGGAAATCATTTGCCAGAAAGGACATGCTGAAAGAGCACATGAGAGTCCATGATAACATCCGAGAGTATTTATGTGCGGAATGTGGCAAAGGTATAAACGGTTTCGTGCTCACATGTGACACCCCCCCCCCCCCCCCCCCATCACACTCAATGTTAAGGTCTGAGAGAATACATGGCATGAAAAACTAGTGTTTGGATGAATACTGGATCCTGTTTCCCCAAGGTTAGGCTAAGGCACAAAATACCAAAATAAAGACCGTGTTCTCTGCATGTGCTGAAACAGAGAAATAAGAGGCTTAAAGTCGCACAGTTGTAAGCGGGTACTAGGCACTAAGGTTTAGCTGGCCATACTTATGTTGAGCCAGTTCAGTGATTGATGCACAAAACGGCTTTTGGCTACACAATGCGCTGCATGAAATAGGGAGGCATTCTGCACGTCAGTCTTGTTAAACCCATAGAGAAGAGGAGTAGGCTCTGCAAATTTGCTTAAAGTAGTGTCTTTATTCGCCACACGTCCAATGTTTCGGCTATGCAACAGCCATCAGCAAACATGGCCACGCTCTTGAGAGAGGCTATTGCCAAAACGTTGGACTCCCAGAATAAAGACACTACTTGGAGCAAATCCGCAGTGCCTACTCCTCTGTATTAGCTCATGCTAACGAGTAGCAGGACTTCCCTGGAGATTTGGTGCACCGGTAGAAGAATCGCAAGTATGTTTTGTAAATTAGGAGTGCACTAAAGCGTTTTTTCTTGTCTAGTTAGACCCACATCTCATTGCTGCTTTTTACACCGCCGTGTAGGTAAAATCAGAACAGAAAACCTACGCCTGTAGTAATGACGGCATAACCACCGCTGAATGTTTTTTGTTTTTATAAAGACCGCTTCAGTAGACAGAGCTGAAGCCTGGGGGGGGGGGAGAGAAGTTAGGAGAGCATAGACAGGCATTGGAGGAGTTGAGAGGCAGGGTGACATGTTTGAAGTCCGTGCGCGAATATGACGGAGACGTCACGGTTATTCTTCTCTTTTCTAGGTATGAAAACTAAGCACGCGCTGCGGCACCACATGAAGCTGCACAAGGGCATTAAAGAGTACGAGTGCACCGAGTGTCACCGCAAGTTCGCACAGAAGGTCAACATGCTCAAGCACTATAAGAGACACACAGGTGAGGGGACGAGTGCCAGTGGTATGTCGTCCGTATGCTCTACTGGTCATAAATGTGCAGAAATGTTTTAGCAGTGCCGCCTTAGGTCAAATATTCCAAGCAATAAAGACAGATATATAAATACTTATTTGTAAAGTATTATAGGGTTCCATGTTGAAATGGGTTTGAAGCAAAAGTTGACATGGTGTGCTCATTTGCATGTTGTTACCCAGAGTCCCGGGCTGCAGGGAAAGCACTGTGTGCTAGGAGATAACGGTGAAAAGCAGGCTGCTGACCTGTCTGAGACGTGAATGTGCTCACACGTGATATTTTTATTTGCCATTTGTAACGTGTAATGTATACCTGTATTGTGCCACTTATTATAAGGCATTGTAGTCTGACTATGGGGTGTGTGTTTGTTATTGTATTAGTGCTTGTAATGTAGCTTTCCAACAAATGTCGATGTAGACAGATTGTACTACCCGTGGCAGAACTGTTTTGAATACAATGTTGCATGTTATTAATGTGTATTGAAGGCATGCTTTATTAGAGAGACTGCGTGCTTTATTAGGCTGCGGTCCCAGTCAGCGCTGTAGCATACATGCCCAGCGGGGGGGCGGCGCGTGCACAGCGCTTCACTGCGGTCTTGGGAGAGATTGCGATGGGAGGGGGCGTGGTGGGGGTTTTGCGGGGGCGTGGCCATGACCTCACGTGACTCGTTCGCCCTCAATGGCTGAACCGCAAGTTCCAAATAAAAAAAAATTATATTTGAGAAAACTTGTCGTAGATCGCGGCTGCCAAATGCGCGCTGAGGCAGGTACTGGGTCCGGTCTGATTGGGGGGGCGTTGCTTGTGCGCACAGTGCATGCTAAGGTGTGCGCTGTAGAACGCAATGGGACTGCAGCCTTAGAGAGACTGCGTGCTTTATTAGAGAGACTGCGTGCTTTATTAGAGAGACTGCGTGCTTTATTAGGGAAATCTGTCATGTTGGCCCTATGTTACATGCCCTCTTTACATGGTGCCACATGTGCCATGCATTGTTTATGAGGACATCTTTACACTTGAGTCCTGTTGGTCACCTTCAAGTATTTTCAGGGGAAGAAGACGAACAATAGAAATCCACAGATTCTTCGTTATTTTATCACGTAGTTACGTATTATCACACGAGTAAAGATGGACTCTACGTACGGTAAACTGCTCGATTGGTTGTAGAGACCTTGATTAAAACAATAGTGGATCTCTACACTCTCTATGCTTGTATAGTCACTCACCCGTTTATTGTGTGTGTGTGTGTGTGTGTGTGTGTGTGTGTGTGTGTGTGTGTGTGTGTGTGTGTGTGTGTATAGTAATTGCTGTTGAGGGCAAAATGTTTGACTACAGCAGCGTTACCCAAACTTTTTTTTTCCCGTGACCCGGGTATTTTTGAACTTCACTTTAGTGACCCACTAAAAATGTTATTGCCTATACTGGCCTATAGGTAAAATAAAACAGATATGAATGTCCATACAGTTTTCATATACTCTCCCAATCCCCTCTATTTTCCACACCCCCCCCCCCCATCTCCCTCTGACCTGCACAGGCGCACATAGTCCCTGACCTACAGACACTCACACAGACAGACCAACACAGACACCCACACAGACAGGCCTGCACAAACACACACAGCCACTGATACACACACACAGACACACAAAGTGGGAGTACAGAGGCAACGACGAATATGAGTGACTGGACAAGGGGGGCAGGGAGAGAGGAAAGGCCGGTGATCCGAGCAGGCGGCTCCCGGCCTCCCCCTGCACCCACAGTCCGCCAGCCAGCGGCAGCGACTGCGCACCACCACTGCCTGCATCTCCCGCACCAAAGGGACGGGGGAAAGGAGTGCCAGGACAAGAGGCACAGCTACAACACCCCCGCTACCACCTACTATCACCCCGGGCAGGCAGCGGGGGGGGGGGGGGGGGGGGGCGGACACCGTGCGGCCAGCCTCGCTGCGACCCGGCAATTTTGCTTCCGTGGCCCGGTGCCGGGTCGCGACCCACCATTTGGGAAACGCTGGACTACAGTATTTGTTAGTATGATGTAACATTTTCCATTCTCATTTAGGGATCAAGGACTTCATGTGTGAGCTGTGCGGAAAGACGTTCAGCGAGAAAAATACAATGGAGACCCATAAACTCATTCACACAGGTAACTACATAATCTCTATATTATATCTCAGATTTCAGATAGGAATACCTTCGCTGCTGGATGGACCTGCAATGCATTGCAAATATATAATATTCCAGAGCTATGGTGGTTGATGCTGCTTTGGGCCCCTTCCACAGTCGTTGTAATTGTCCCTCTCCTTCTGTGACGGCTGTAACACATGGACTGTATGATGCAGCATTACCATTTAACCATTTATACTAAACGTAGCTTAATTGAAATAACTTACACCAGACACAAACATAAGGTGGTGTTAAGGCCGCTGCACAATTTATTAAACCATCATAACAATACATAACTCAAGCCATTACATAATGTTACCCCTTGCCTCCCAGCCAGAGAAACATATTTCATAAATAACAATGGCTCCGTCTCCCAGCCAGGAACCCAAATTATCATCACAACCAAACCAACAATGTAACCGTTCCTGAGACCTCGCTCAGAAATACCCCACCAACAATGTAACCGTTCCTGAGACCGTGCTCAGAAATACCCCACCAACAATGTAACCGTTCCTGAGACCACGCTCAGAAATACCCCACCAACAATGTAACCGTTCCTGAGACCTCGCTCAGAAATACCCCACCAACAATGTAACCGTTCCTGAGACCGTGCTCAGAAATACCCCACCAACAATGTAACCGTTCCTGAGACCACGCTCAGAAATACCCCACCAACAATGTAACCGTTCCTGAGACCGTGCTCAGAAATACCCCAGCAACAATGTAACCGTTCCTGAGACCGTGCTCAGAAATACCCCACCAACAATGTAACCGTTCCTGAGACCACGCTCAGAAATACCCCACCAACAATGTAACCGTTCCTGAGACCGTGCTCAGAAATACCCCACCAACAATGTAACCGTTCCTGAGACCGCGCTCAGAAATACCCCACCAACAATGTAACCGTTCCTGAGACCATGCTCAGAAATACCCCACCAACAATGTAACCATTCCTGAGACCCGGCTCAGAAATACCCCACCAACAATGTAACCGTTCCTGAGTCCGTGCTCAGTAATACCCCACCAACAATGTAACCGTTCCGGAGACCGTGCTCAGAAATAACCCACCAACAATGTAACCGTCCCTGAGACCGTGCTCAGAAATACCCCACCAACAATGTAACCGTTCCTGAGACCGTGCTCAGAAATACCTCATCAACAATGTAACCGTTCCTGAGACCATGCTCAGAAATACCCCACCAACAATGTAACTACCCCTGAGACTGTGCTCAGTAATACCCCATCAACAATGTAACCGTTCCTGAGACCGTGCTCAGAAATACCCCACCAACAATGTAACCGTTCCTGAGACCACGCTCAGAAATACCCCACCAACAATGTAACCGTTCCTGAGACCACGCTCAGAAATACACCACCAACAATGTAACCGTCCCTGAGACCACGCTCAGAAATACCCCACCAACAATGTAACCGTTCCTGAGACCCTGCTCAGAAATACCCCACCAACAATGTAACCGTTCCTGAGACCGTGCTCAGATATACCCCACCAACAATGTAACTACCCCTGAGACTGTGCTCAGTAATACCCCATCAACAATGTAACTACCCCTGAGACCGTGCTCAGAAATACCCCATCAACAATGTAACCGTTCCTGAGACCACGCTCAGAAATACCCCATCAACAATGTAACCGTTCCTGAGACCACGCTCAGAAATACCCCACCAACAATGTAACCGTTCCTGAGACCACGCTCAGAAATACCCCACCAACAATGTAACCGTTCCTGAGACCCTGCTCAGAAATACCCCCCCAACAATGTAACCGTTCCTGAGACCACGCTCAGAAATACCCCACCAACAATGTAACCGTTCCTGAGACCACGCTCAGAAATACCCCACGAACAATGTAACCGTTCCTGAGACCCTGCTCAGTAATACCCCACCAACAATGTAACTACCCCTGAGACCATACTCAGAAATACCCCACCAACAATGTAACCGTCCCTGAGACCATACTCAGAAATACCCCACCAACAATGTAACCGTCCCTGAGACTGTGCTCAGAAATACCCCACCAACAATGTAACTGTTCCTGAGACCGTGCTCAGAAATACCCCACCAACAATGTAACCGTTCCTGAGACCGTGCTCAGAAATACCCCACCAACAATGTAACTACCCCTGAGACCATACTCAGAAATACCCCACCAACAATGTAACCGTCCCTGAGACCATACTCAGAAATACCCCACCAACAATGTAACCGTCCCTGAGACCATGCCCAGAAAAACCCCACCAACAATGTAACCGTTCCTGAGACCATACTCAGAAATACCCCACCAACAATGTAACTACCCCTGAGACCATACTCAGTAATACCCCACCAACAATGTAACCGTTCCTGAGACCACGCTCAGAAATACCCCACCAACAATGTAACTACCCATGAGACCGTGCTCAGAAATACCCCACCAACAATGTAACCGTCCCTGAGACCGTGCTCAGAAATACCCCACCAACAATGTAACTACCCCTGAGACCGTGCTCAGAAATACCCCACCAACCATGTAACCGTTCCTGAGACCGTGCTCAGAAATACCCCACCAACAATGTAACCGTTCCTGAGACCGTGCTCAGAAATACCCCACCAACAATGTAACCGTTCCTGAGACCACGCTCAGAAATACCCCACCAACAATATCACCGTTCCTGAGACCACGCTCAGAAATACCCCACCAACAATGTAACCGTTCCTGAGACCGTGCTCAGAAATACCCCACCAACAATGTAACCGTTCCTGAGACCGTGCTCAGAAATACCCCACCAACAATGTAACCGTTCCTGAGACCACGCTCAGAAATACCCCACCAACAATGTAACCGTTCCTGAGACCACGCTCAGAAATACCCCACCAACAATGTAACCGTTCCTGAGACCGTGCTCAGAAATACCCCACCAACCATGTAACTGTTCCTGAGACCGTGCTCAGAAATACCCCACCAACAATGTAACCGTTCCTGAGACCACGCTCAGAAATACCCCACCAACAATGTAACTGTTCCTGAGACCATGCTCAGTAATACCCCACGAACAATGTAACCGTTCCTGAGGCCGTGCTCAGAAATACCCCACCAACAATGTAACCGTTCCTGAGACCCCGCTCAGAAATACCCCACCAACAATGTAACCGTTCCTGAGACCATGCTCAGAAATACCCCACCAACAATGTAACCGTTCCTGAGACCACGCTCAGAAATACCCCACCAACAATGTAACCGTTCCTGAGACCGTGCTCAGAAATACCCCACCAACAATGTAACTACCCCTGAGACCATACTCAGGAATACCCCACCAACAATGTAAACGTTCCGGAGACCGTGCTCAGAAATACCCCACCAACAATGTAACTACCCCTGAGACCCTGCTCAGATATATCCCACCAACAATGTAACCGTTCCTGAGACCATGCTCAGAAATACCCCACCAACAATGTAATTACCCCTGAGACCGTGCTCATAATTAACCCATTTCCAACCTTGTGCTGCAAAAAAAATAAACCACTTTTCTTTTTATAAATATACCATACACTAACAGCAGGTAGGGGAGAGAAGAGTGGGAATCTTGCCCCACCCTTCCTCTCAGGTGAGTGATAATACCTTGCTGCCTTTGTCCTTTATTTATATCCCCAAATTCCCGCCCAAACTTGACTCCTCCCTGCCTACCACCACTCAGCCAATGATTTGACCCTTAGCCTAGCAACACACCTTCAACCAATCACTAAACACCTGCCTTATCTGTACCTGGTAATAACCCACACATTTCCCGCCTAATTCACCAGCTTCCCATTAACCAATCGCCTTTCAGCCCCTTTGACCAAGGTGAATCAGGGGTCACCCCCAGTCCCATGTCTGCCTATGGCTAATTGCCTTTTCAGGCTTTCATTAAACTCATCTCTTAAAAGCTTCACTGTATTTTATCTTTTGAGTGAGAATGAGTATTTTTTTTTTTTTTTTTTTTACAAATTGCATTGAGCTTGTCCAGGGCCTAATAAAATCAAACGTTCAGACAATGAGGGAGAGGGTATGTCGGAGATCAAAGAAAGAAAAAGCAATAACTGATTGATTGTTAAAATTATGCCCTTTCTCTTTTATGTAGAACATCCCCTACCCGCCCCCCCCCCCCCTCTCCCCACACACTCACCCTCTAATGTTTTACTTCTGTATATCTATGTTTGGAAAATCAATAAAAATTTAAGTTGGGGAACAAAAAAAAATGAAGCCTTTACTATAAACCAGTAATCACTTCAAGTTTAAAAAGCACGTCTTGCAGAGAGGCATTTAAACACATTGCCTCCTCATAACTTCTGTGCACAGAAACAGCAGCTACATGTGTTTTTATTAAAGATGCAAAAGTTAAACCCATAAAAAGGATTAGAAATATCTCCTAACTGTGTCATAATGAAATAGAAAGGAGGAGGAAGCAGAACAAGCATAAAAAGGGTCCTCGCCAACATATATTTCGTTTTGCTTTTTTGTTTTATAATGAAAAATAAAAAAAGAGCCTATTTTCGGCTCCCAATAAATATCAGAGGCTTTCATTGTGGTAACTTTCTAGCAGGAAGGACTATTTCCCATGCTCTGCTGGGACAGGGGTCTCGTGCTGCGTGTGGGTTTGTTATTTGAATTAGCTCTGTCACTTTTCTTTGTGTTTTTTTTGGGCTTCCAATGAAGTGGGGAAGCAATGGACCTGCTCCGTGTGTGACAAAAAGTACGTCACGGAGTACATGCTGCAGAAACACGTCCAGCTGACTCACAACAAGATCGAGGCTCAGTGCTGCCATCTGTGCGGGACAAAGGTGTCGACTAGAGCCTCCATGAGCCGGCATCTGAGGCGCAAACACCCGGAGGTGAGTCGGGGGCGGGGGGAAGGGTGGGAAACTGTTATAATTTAATAGAATATATATATATGTATATATATATATATATATGCAAATATAACTGTATGCTCATCTGCATGTCTTAGGCAGGTCTGCAACCCCGCCTTTCCCCATCATCACCCAGCACACAGCACTTCCACTGCAGCAAGGGATTCTGGGAAATGACATGCAAATGAGCACACAGTGCCACTTTTTGCTTCAATAACCATTTTTAACATGGTTCCCTATTGGCTTAAGCTTGCTGCATGGTCACAGCTTTGAGCACAGCCAGGGTTAAGGTGCATAGCCAGAAAACCCACCCACAGACAGCTGTTTCGACCTTAATGGGTCTCATCGGTGTGGGGTTGGTTAACTGGGTATGCAAAGAAGCTAAAGGATGGGGTTTACCATACTGAGTTAAGTTATGGTGAGAGTATATATATATACTCTCAGAAGATTAATTCCTTGCATTGAAGGCACAGTTTTGAAGACGGGGAGTTGGTAGACGTGAATGGAGTTGGTTTCTGTTGCAAGTAATAGTACCCGTATCATGTGACCCAGTGCCGAGTTTTTATGGTGGAATGTTACAGCCATTGGTCTCGGATGAACCGTGCTCGTCATTGCTCTACTTCCTGTACAATGCGTCACAAAACTGGGGCAGCTGAATAACCTTCACCACACTTCCGTTTGTGGCATTATAAAGCCGAGCCACCTTCAGCCGTTTCTATTCAAAGCCGCAAAAGAATAGGCGGTATACGGCAAACAAATGTACGGTCAATCTGCCCTTAATGCCAATGTCATACAAGCATCTAACCAGGTGACACTTTCTTTGTTAGGTCCTTTCTGTGCGAATTGAAGATTTAGACGACCTGCAAGAATCTGCAGCCATTGACACATCTATAAGAATCGTTGAGGTAACCGAACCAGACTAGGTGTATCCACAGATGGCAGTGGCATGTTAGTTATATCACTATATCATGGTCGTGCCTTGAGTTTTACACATTTCTATCACACATTATATAAGTTATGGTGAGTGAAAAAAGTGACAAACCCTTCCACCGTGCAGCGTACATCAAATAAAAATGATCACTTGTGAGCACATTCACATATCTCAGACAGGTCTGCAACCTTGCGTTTCACCATTATCTCCCAGCATGCAATGCTTCTACTGCAGCTAGGGATTCTGGGAAATTACATGCAAATGAGTGTCAACTTTTGCTTCAAATCCATTTCAACATGGGACCCCTATGAGCTTATGCCTGCCGCGTTACACGTCTTTTCAGCACAGCCTGGGTTAAAGTGCATAGCCAGTAAACCTACTCGTATTGTTTTTTTTCCACTTGCACGGTGAGGTGAGGGTGTGAGCGCTGAGGGGGGTTCGCTTCTGTTCCGGGTACGAGCCGCTCCGAGGACAGTGACAGGAGGGGAGTTTCACTGGGGCAGTATACATGTCTATACATTTCTCCGGGTTGGTCTCAAGTGATGATGCCAATATAACCGGTAACCGAAGATCCATGGCAGCCTTTTTGGTCCTGGTGTAGGTCCGGTGAAGGGTGTGCATTGCAACGGACCAACCAGAGACGTCTGAATACTCAAAAGCTCTTGCACAATATACAGCTCCTTCTTGAGATATAAAACCCGTAATACAATGAACGCTAGATTGGTTTATTATTTACAGTATCTGTTTTCATGTGTTCTTAAAAAAAAAAAACTGCTGTACTGTACATAAATGTTTTTGTTATTTTTTTGGAAGCATCTATACTGTAAATTAAACATTTAAGACCTCTTACATACTGTTACACTTTTTTATTTTATTTTTTAACCTTATGTTTTCTTTCTGCTTTCTAATGTAAGGAATGGGGGTTTTACCTGGGGAAACTCCTGCTCAGCATGTAGTGATTAAACACAAGGAGCAGCTAGAAGAAATGAAACCCTTCCCATGTCTCCGCGCTCCGTGTTTACAATCAAACGCTCAAGATAATTTAGGTTTCAATCCTTAAACCTGCCACTGCTCTGGGTTTTTTTTCGGTCTGAGGAGGGACTGCGCCTTTTATTCAGTGGTTGCCAAATATTGCAATCGCTGCCTTCCCAACTAGGGTTGCCAGGTGGTTTCTCCAAAATTACTGGACACAAAAGTTGCGACGTGCTTGGGACACACACACACCTCTCACCGCTCCATGCCGTTTCCTCTCCTCCTTGGCCCCACCCCCTCCTGATTGGCTGTTGCTGGGTAATGGAACCAATCAGAATGGAGGAAGCTGCCCAGCCCCCTAGCAACCGCTCTGCTCTCTCCCTGCTCAGGGAAATCCTGCAGCCTCCCCCCCCCCCACAAGCCTGGTCAGGTCACTATGTCCAGAGAGGTAATACCGGACTTAATGTCCAGTAAAAAATTAGAGGTAATACTGGATGAATGTCTAAATAGAGCCCGGTTCAATACTGGACACCTGGCAACCCTACAGTCCCAACATGATACCTTTTGCTTTACAGTTCCACTTCAGTGGCCTTCATGCAGCCTCCTCTGTGGTGGAATTTTGGCAGCAGATATCCATAGGGAGTATGGAAATAATGCCATTACGTAGCTTTGTGCAAGATGGTTACATTGATCTCAGCTCATGTCTGTGTCCGCTGTTTTGTAGACCGAGCTAGATGTGGAAGAGGATGAAGAATTACGAGGGGGCACGCAGATGCGAACTGGTACACCCAACACCGAGAAGGATAATGCTGCGGAAGGGGAGGACGCGGTGCACCCCGAGGGTCCCTCCTTCACCGAATACCACGAGAAAGGGGCCGAGTTCACACACAGCACCGGGGATGAGGCCGGCTCCGCGGTGGAAACCCTTCAGCAGGTCAGAGCATCGATCGGTATTATTAAAGAGACCAGTGCAGCCCGACGTTACTTTCAATGTGCGGCGAGGAGAGGGACCATTTAAATCGGCAACTACCCCAGGCTTCACATCTCCTCGCTGTGATTCATTTGAGAAGAAACAAGGAACCCACCTTTTTTTTAGCACAGCCGCAGAGTGTCTTGCGTATATTGATCTGTGCTTCAGCACAGGTGGCTCAATCAGAGGCTCAGTCTTCGATTGAGCCACCTGTGCTGAAGCAGGGATATGAGGACTGGAGTTGAGCACCCCTGCACTAGTAGCTGAAGAAATGCATCGTATTCACCTTGAACTCGAATACTACTGTGTTTATAAAGTAGCGACGTGTTAACCTAAACCTTTTATTCAGAGAGATTTAAACCAAATACACTGGGGGTGTTAATAATATATATTTTTTAAAAACATCTCTCTTCCCCCCCCCCCCCCCCCTTTTTTTTTTCTCAATGAAAAAGTGCGGTATTTAATTAATAATTCGACAAGAAACAGCAGGATAAAGACACTGGGAATCACAGTCCCGGCCGCCTGCTTTTACTAGCGTAATCACATTTGAAGCATAAATATTGGACCTGCTCAGTATGGAAAGAAGGTTATATTTTTACTATAGAAGCGCAGGAGCAATATGCCCAAATATTCTGGGTGCTGGAACCCCCGTCTAGAAAGATTGCCAGTTGGTGAAAAGCAGATTAATGAAAACCTTTATACAAGAGCGGAGGACAGAGGGGGGGGGGGGGGGAGGCCGACCTGGGGGGGGTGGAGGAGGGGACCGGGCCTGGGGATAGAGGGTGGAAAGTAGGGTGGTGATGGATGGGGGGGAAGGTGGGCTAGGGGTGTAAGAGGGGGTGGGGGAAGGCGGGGCTTGGGGTTGAGGGGGAAGGTGGGGCTTGGGGAGGCGGGGCTTGGGAAGAGGGGTGGGGTGGGGGGATTGGGAAGGAGGGGAGGAAAGCGGGGATTGGGAAGGAGGGGAGGAAGGCGGGGCTTGTGATTTTGGTGCCTAAAGCACAGGGAACTTGCCCAGTGTCACAAGGAAGACTCACACTGAAGTTGGTTTAAATCGCAAAGGCATTGTGCTTTCCGCTAATCTACTGTCAGCCCTACTTATGTTGTTTATTTTTCTTCTAGGTTGTGGTAACCATCAGTGACGCGAACGTCTCTGTCCCATCTTGTACAATGGGATTAACAAACATCACGGTCACTCCCATTACTACCACAGCGGGCACACAGTTCGCCAGTCTCCAGCCAGTGGCCGTGGGCCACTTAGCCACACCTGAGCGACAGCTGCAGCTGGACAGCTCCATCCTGACGGTGACCTTCGACGCGGTCAGTGGCAGCGCCGTGCTTCACAACCGGGCGGCCGAGCTGGCAATCGCCGCCTCACAGGAGACGGCTGGTCCTCAGCCTGTGGCACACTTCATCAACCTCACCACCTTTGTGAACTCCATCGCTCCTCTGGGGGGTCAGATCGCGACGGATGGGCCACTGACGTGGAGGGCGGTACCCGCGAATGAGACTCCACCCGAGGAAGAGCAGCAATCCGAGCAGACGGCGCAGGGGCAGCAGCCGTCTCCGGTACAGGCTGGGCAAGCAGCTCAAACGGACTCGCAGGAACAGATGTACAGCTACTGAGCTACTGACCACGGTCGCTGTTACCTGTGCAGCTAACTAAGCTATTGACCAGAACAACATTTTTATGCAACTACTAAGCTATTAACTCGGACTGAAGAAGCCTGTTTTTCGTATTAAATATTATTTTCCCATTCACTGAAAGAGGGGACCGTGGTGAATTGTTTTGGCCACTCTGGCAGTGAAGAGGTTAAGAGAAGGATACTTTCATCGGAAGAAGGGTTAATAAAAATGAGATCTTTAGCAGGGGAGAGCTTTAAAAAATAACAACTGCCCTGCAACAGCAAAGGGTTAATGGAAGCAGGGCACTCTGGCAAGTGAAGGGTTAACAAAACTCCAACTGTAGCAGCAAAGGAGCGGAGACAACAGAACCGACCAGCAGCCGGTGGGGGGTTAACAAAACAGACCCTCTGCCATCTTTCCAAACCCCCCACCCCCCAAGCGACTGCAAACTGATGAGATAACGAAAAATCTCGAAGGATGAACTGGACTGTGCGATTCTGTAACCTTCGGTTTTCCATCATGTTGTGATACATCCTGGCGCCAAGGATACCCCCCTCTCCCAGGATACCTCCCTCTCCCAGGCTCGCGTTGTAAGGTTCACTATTACTAGTAAGGACTATTGTCGTTTTTTGTTCTTGCAATATCTCCCCACGTCAGAAACCCCATCTCTGAAACTCGCTCAGAGGTTCCTTCTTGGAACAGACGCATAATCTGCACTGAACACCCTTTTATTTTATGCAAGAACCTAGAAACCAGCAACAAGAAAAAATAACAATTTTTCTGTAATTGTGACATTATTCAGCATGTGTACAACAATTTCTGATATAGCGCACAACCCGGTATAACATAATTAAGCCCTTAGAGGGACTTGCAGTGCATTGACCTTAAATGGGTTAAAGGAGCATAGTGTGTCCCTACACCAAAGGAATTATTAGCAGAAAATGACCTGTTAGCCGAGCCTTTTTCTCGTCTCCATTCCACATTCTGTTCTATAGATTGTGCTCACTTTTGTAAGGATCATGTGCATCAAGTGCCAGTCAGTGGGCGTTCATGCCGGAACGGGTGCAATAATCCATACTGTGTGCCCCATAATGTTTGGGTAGAAAGAGAGATTAAAGGAGCAATTCATGCATTTTTTTTCCCCCCCCATTATTATTATTATTATTATTTTTGTACATAGGTTTTAAGCCGGGGGTCTCCGGAACTGAAACCCCATTAATTTCAGCTCCGGATATCCACTGCTTCCCGAGATACTTGTCTCCAAAGGGGATGTTTGTCGGCAAAGTTTAGAGCCCCCCACGTCACGTGGGCCAATAGCAAGTCGAACCTGATGATGTCACGGCTTCCTATTGGCTCGCAGCGAGCGGGCACTTTGAAACCCAACCTTGCTAGCGGAGCGGCTACCGGCAACCCATATGGAGTCAATCATCCTGGGAAGCATGTGTTTCCCGGAGCTGAAATAATGGGGTTCAGCTCTGGAGACCCCCCCTGCTTCAATCCTACGTTGAAAAGAAATTGCACATGTGGATTGCATCTTTTAAGGTTGCACTAAACACCATATAGCCTGTGTGAATCAACAAGCCTGGTGTTCGTAAAGGCCCCGGTAATCATTTATGAGATTTAGGGGGTAATTCTATATCCACCAAAGCAGCCACTAGGGACGTTTTAGGCCCATTTATGTCAATGGGAGTTTCTCGGACAGAAATGTCCCGACTGGGCGGTTACGAGTATATAGAATCGTCCGCTTGGGTTATTTTGATGATGGTACATTGCATGTATTGTTGGATCATTTGCTGCTAATAAACGCCCCTCAGATTAGAGGGGTACAGTTACTATCCGAGCACCGAGAACCTCCGGTGACCGATTAGTACAAATAGGTGTAGTGGTTAATGTGTTGTGCATTCAATGCCTCTTTGGACTACGTGCATTCGTGATCGTGTGCAAATCTTACTAGCATTCCAGCGATATCCACCTGCGATGCAAGAGGTAATACTGTATGCTGGGCCAGCTCTGTGTTATACATGTTTGCATTCTTCACAACACTGATGGGAATAAAATGCAGATACAACTAATTCAGTGGGACGTTTCCTCACTACTCGGAGAGACGAGTCCCGATTTGATTGTTTCCGTGACACTGAATGGCATTGATTTGCTCAATTACTTTGTGAGGATAGAGAATTATGTCTTGTAAATCATGAAGTCTTTCCTTTCCCCCCCTCTCCCATTTTGAAGAGCAGAGGTCACATGAATAATACCAGTGCCTCCTCCTTTGTAGCAAATTGTTGGAATTTAGATTTTTTTTTTCGGGGGGGGGGGGGTGGGGGGCTTGTTTCTGTCAGAAGTAGCTGTAAACGATCTGAGGTTTGTGCAATGACCACATATAAATATTACGTACACACACTATTTTGACCAATACTTATTTGATCATGCAATGGTAACTTCATGGTGCAGTTAGCGGGGCTGCTTTGTATGCACCATGGGGCCCCCGCAGAAGCAAAGGGATAAGATCCCAGGTTTTCTTATGAAACTTTCAATTGTCTAAATATGTCACGGTGCCCACTACTGGTTTAGGTATCCAAAGTGCCACTCATTGCCTTTCTGTCCCAGGAGTACAGAGAACAGGGATACTGCTGCCTCGGTTCGGAGCTCCCCTCCAGTCAGCGGCTTAATGCCGGTGTGCTGATGAATCCTGCCCTGCTCCCCTTCTTATACTGGGAACCAGTACATGGCACAGGGGCAGGCAGTATTGATCAGCGCACTGTCATTAAGTAGCTGAGGGAGTTAGGAGAAGCTCCGATCTGCGGCAGGAACATCCCTGCCCTGCGGGGAGACGAGGAGCGGGGCAGCACCTGGGCGCGGCAGGAGACACCCCTCGCCTGTTGTCCACCAATTATCTAAACCTATTGTCTTAACCGGGGCTTTCTGGAGGTCTCTACTAGTCATGGTTTAGGGAACCAACATGGAATGGTGTTCAAAGCTACAGCGACCCTACAGATTTCTTGTTCCAGGCTACCTGTGGGGTCGTTTTGGAAAAGTGTATATACACTATAATTTCAGAAATGTTATGTTGTCCCCTAACCTGTATCACAACATACAATGAGTCTAAGGTTCGTAGACTGAATCGCAGGGGCCACGATGGATCGCCCCAGTTTTCATAAATCCTTTTGTTGCAAAAATAAAAGTTGGATCCAGCTTTTTATTTTCTTAGTAAAACCTCGTTTGGTAACAGAACATAAGTATTAAATCCCACCATCTTCTTCTGAAGAAAGGGCAGCTACTGGCAAACAGGAGTACGATCCCAAATCTCCGGAGCCCTGCAACAGAAAGAATCGGTACAGAAGGACAAGTGTTTCATTTAAGGCTGAACATGGCAGGCTGCTCATATAATGTAATTTAATGTAAAATAAAAATATTCTTAAAATGAGACATGCCAGGCAACGTTTGGGTACGCTGATCCAAAGCTGGAAATGAACCATTAACCCTTTCAGTCCTGCAGAGAACATGCAATCCATGTGTTGCAATGCCGCTTTAACTCTTTAGTACACAGGAGGCTTAAGTGTCCAAGATTTGAATAAATAATAATGATATATACTGTATATCTATCTATCCTTTACAAGCCAATGGTCTCTGTGTTCATTTTCTTATATGGTGAGACAAGGCGGCTCCAGAGAGATGCGAGTATATATTTAAAAAAAAAAAGGGTTACTTCCTATCAACGAGCCAGTCGGTAACATGGATGATATCGCCATCACATACCGAATGGAAGTAGGGAGCTGCCTAATGGCCAATTTGCCAGTCCCACACACGTCCGTCCCATTGTGGGCAATATTCTGGAAGAAAATGAAATAAAAGCGGTCTTTGTGTAAAACGAACGGCTTCCTACACTGATCTGATTTCAGATTATAGTCTTGGCTGCAGATTTATTCATTTTAAATGAATGATTCCACGTATGATTTATTGGTGTTTAGAGTTTTGGCCTCATCTTGGTTTTTTTGTTTGTTTTAGAATGTCGTATAAAATCAAGATTGGGGTAAAAATATATCTGTAAAGAAGGCCCTGATGATAATGTAGTTTCCTGTCCAGCTGGCGATCACACGCAATTGTTTCCCAAGAGCCAACACTGATCCAGTGAAAAATATATATTGTTTAATACATGTGAACAGTGGAGCAGGGAAGAGCAATTCTAGCCAAGTGATTCCCTGAATAATAGTATTGCTTTGAAGGCGAAGGTACAATTTAACCACAGGAGTAGATAAATGAGGGGGAAAAAAAGGTAATTTTCTTTTTAATTCCGTTCTGACTGTGAACAATTGTGCAGTTCTGAGAACTATTTACCAAATGTTTGCCACTTTGAGTGAGAATTCCCAGCACGTCGGGTTGGAGTTTATGTTATCAAGGTTAGGAAACAGTGACAGAAACTGGAACCGCTACCTAGGTAATGTAAATAATAATATAGATTTGGTTTTTTTGTCCTTCCCTTGGGGACAATGTACTATTTCAAGTGCCATTACATAGTGTTCAACATTAAAAAAAAAAACATTATTTCAAGCTTGGAACTCGTTCTTAGATACTTCGGTGACGCAGCTGCTCTTTTTGTTTGTATTTGTGACTGCAAAAATGGTTCTAAAAACTGCATCAGATTTATCAAAGAAAAAAAAACTCCATTTCTATGGGACTTTCTCTGCTGTATCTGGTGTTCTTTCTTTGTACCAGCTTTGAAACCTGTGCTATTGACCTGTCAGTTTGCAGCGAAGAGTCAATAGGATCGTGAGGAATCGGGTGTCCTAAGACACTTCTAGTAGAAGAATGTTCTATCTGATTCGCTGTCTGCATCAAATGCCACACAATTGATTACCAAGTTTCTAAATATTTGATGCAGTCACAAGCTTTTATTATTTTTTTTAATGGTGTTTGTTTCGGGGTTTGGCTGGGATTATAAATGCATTTTTTTTTGAGGGCACGATACATGGCCGCTGATGAATTAATAAGGTTGGTGGTTGATCCCTCCTTAATTGGCTGAAGGAGTAGCACAGGGATGATGAGGATGACCGCCCACGAGGTTCAGCGCCCATCGTTCAGCTTTGTGTGCGGTTGTCTTTCTCTACACTGTATGGAAATATAAAGGGTGAATTTGCCCTGAAGCGACCAGCACAGAAGTAACACAAGAGGGCGCCAAACCCTCGGTGACTGGAAGAGTTACAGGCTGGTGAGTGTGAGGTTTTTTATAGCTCAGTGGTAATACAGTATGACTGGTTGAACCCCGTTCATATCCCAGTGTTCGCTCCTTGTGACCTTGGACAAGTCACTTTATCTCCCGGAGTCAGACGCTGAAATTAGATCGTAAGCTCCACAGCGCAATGACTGATTGTGCCTGCAAGTGCAGTGCTACGTACACTATCGGCTTAAACTGGATGAAAATATAAAGCTATATAGACTCCAAAATTGTGATTAACCGCTCAAATGTAAAGAATAAAAGGGGGCGAACCCTTAAAGAGGCGGTGCTTGTATAACAAGAATGAAGAAAGCAGAATGGCGCGCTCAAAGTCTCCCTAATACAAACATTACTGATACTAAATAATCTGTGTTAATATGTAGAGAGATTTAATTACAAGAATCAACTATAAAGAAAAAAAACAATTCATTCAGTGGTTGCCCCCAATTAAAAAAAATACAAGGTAAAGTTATCAACACGCAAAAAACTATCCTTACATATACACAAATATATATATATATATATATTATACAATAAGGTGCAGCAAAAGTATAATCAGCGGAGAGCAGTTTAGCAATCTACATTAGGGTGACAAGACGTCACGGGTTTTTTCAGTATTTTCTTGGTTTTTGGGATTGTGTCCCAGAGTACGACGACTTTTTAAAAAGTGCCAAAACGTCACGTTTTTTTGTTTGGCGCTTGCACAGCTAGAGCCGCGTGCACTGTTGGCAAGAGCTGATGGCACGTGCGAGATCGGCCTGTCCCGATCGCAAATGCACTGTCGGCAAGAGCCAATTGCGCATGCACAGCCGGTAAAATCCGATCCGGCGCATCCGCGATCAGCTCTAGCCACCCGCACATGCGCAATCGGCTCATGTAGGCCGCGCATGCGCAACAGTTATCCCGTTTTTTCTCTGGGAAAAAATGGCCACCATAATCTATACGCTACCAGTCACCATGATTGAGATTCAAGAGCACAAAGTTTGTCAACCTTAAGTGTACTACACCCGAATAGGAATGTTGATAATTGTGAACAAGGCCTGAATCTTTAAACCCTGGGGGGCACAAACTGGGGGACACAAGATTATTTGGGGGGGGGGGGGGGTCGCAGGCTGCGGGTGGCGAAACCTGGGGGCGGGCAGAGCTGTGCACGAGCCGCCAAGCTCCGTGCTGCTGCTTCTCTGTGGCTTGCTATGGGGCGGGGCCTTCCCTGCACACAGACAACTCCTCCTGTCTGGGGGTGGGGGGGTGGGGGGCGAGAAATTTCATGGAGGAAAAGGCGGGCTCGGCCTAAAAAGTTTGCTCACCCCTGCTTTAGCCAATAGACAAATCTCACATACGTGTCAGGCTATAGTTGCCTTATATCCAGTAATCAAATGTACATCCTCATTGGGCAGTGGAGATAAAAGCAGGAGATAAGCCGTAAGAAATGGTCAGTGTGCACAGATAACTCTGACTTATCCCGCACAGACGTCATTTCGATGAGGAGCAGCTCTGTCACATATATATATATATATATATATCTAAATCCAAGTTGGTGTGGAGAGGTTGGCACTGGTCCGACCTCTCCTGCCTTCATCCCAACAGAGTTTGCCATGGTAAGAGCTCATGCCAGTGAAACCGGTAGAGAGTCGGCAACTGCTGAAGTTTTAAGGAAAATTAAAAACAAAAAATAGATGACAATGTAAACTCGTAGTTTATTACTTTATTTTTGCTGCTTTAAGCTTTATTAAAGTCGAGCTATAAATAATATAATAATGCCTTGCTTAGGGTCCCGGCTCCTTTTTGACTACAAAAAAAATGACTGCAAATGTGTATCCTAGAAAGATTATATATCAAGTTAACCTGCAGCTCATCTGTTATCCAGTAAGTGCCATCTTATTAGTAGGGCCAGAAACAATATACTGTATAGCAGTATGTACAGTGGTGTGAAAAAGAAAGTACACCCTCTGAATGCTATGTTTTTACATATCAGGACATAATAACAATCATCTGTTCCTTAGCAGGTCTAAAAATTAGGTAAATACAACCTCAGATGAACAACAACACATAACATGTTACACCGTGTCATGCAGCACTTTTGGAAAACAAATTATATCTATGGCGCTCGGCTTATATAGAATAATTATACATTTTTAAAAGATTTATACACCCAGGAATGATGATGCTGGCAGATCCAATATGATACTCCACGTATGGATGATCAAACATGAAACGAAAAATAAAGATACATAGTACAATACTGTAAAACACTTATTGACAAACAGAGAAAACAGATGCGGAGAACAACAGGTGACTATAATAATTATAAAAAACACATTTAAAATAACACAATGAATCATACAATTAATAAACACAATTAAAATAAAGAATGAATGAATATGGGTCCCACTAGTACAATCCTGCTGTGGCAAGAGTGCCCGCTTACCAGAAGATGGTAGGATGTAGGAAGTGGATAATCAGAGAGTATCCTCTCTCATCTGTGGCTACTCCATGTGCTCCTCACCGATATCGACGCCGTGTTGTTATATGCCACGGCTAGGGTATGGGACGGCAGCCCTGCTCACGCTGGGACAGACCTCTGCAGCTCTGGGTATTCCACAGCTCGATACACGTGTACCTGGGAAATCCTACTGTCCATCGCCTGTAGCAGATTCACCAAATCCCTAGGCCGCGGTGCTGTGAAGATGGTAGCGCAGATTCGTCCGCGATCACTTGGCGGGAAACTCGGCAGGTAGTGAAGCAGTATGTACGTGGGACCACCCTACGCGTTTCGGAAGACCAGGCTTCCTTCCTCAGGGGTGTGTAAATGATAATAAAGTCCCTGTGCGTCCATGTACTTATAGTCCCAATTTAAAGGTACAGTATACCAATTCGAAAGTCCTGGACATGCGCAGTAGAGATATCTCGTCTGCTAGGTGTCTCAGCAAAAAACAAACATATGACAAATGACATGAAGACATAATGAATACATACATATGTAACCATGCTGTAAAATGGTTGCAGTCATCTCTCCTGCTGGCAGTAAGGCCTGGTAAGTTATGGGCATGCCAGTAGTAATTATGGAGGTTTGCCCTCACACCCTGGTGAGGTGCCCTATGTATGGATGGGAGTGGTCACAGGCTCTGACTCCCTGGTTGGTGATGTCAGAGTTGTGTCAGCCCCAGAGGATACATAAGGCACAGCACTGAGCCAAAAAGTTAGTTCTAGTCTGAGTTCTGGAGGAGTTGCTAAGTAGATGAGAGTGGTTATGTTATATTAGCTGAAGGAGGAGACTGTGACCAGGGACCTGGCACAGAATAGATATCCCTGCAGGGAGAGGGAATCCCTACATTAGGAGGACACACCTTTCCAAGGGAAGTACGGAAACAATGGAGGGCTGATTACACCCCGTTGTGGAGGGCAGCTGGCCCACCGTACAATAAAGAATGTCCTTGATTATCAACACTCTCGTGTGCATGTGTGGAATTATTGCACAGAGAGGAGCACCACAGAGGAGTTCCTCGCCAGGACCATCCCCAAGTGACCGAAGGGACCCTGATGAGGTGGAGGCGCTGCACTGGATATAGGTAGGACTCAGCACACTACCTCAGCTGCCTGTCTGGGTTGGCAATCCCCACACAACATCATGCGGGAGACTCAGGAGTCCTGTTGCCAACAGGTGCACCACCAGACACTACACCGTAATGGGGACTGGTTAGACCACAGGGGCCAATATGAGATTGGGGGGGTCAGGCCGGTTCACAAAAACCGTTACATTTGGAGGCACTGCTGAGATGCCTGTCAACAGGACAGGCTTTAGCTAGGTCACTTGGGAACAGGGAGAGTGTCTGCTGCCACTTTGTGCTGCGTTGGGACGGACCTAGGGGCGGTCAAGGGGGCTGACGGGGTATTGTCGGTTCGCAGGGACGACCTAGGGGCCTTAAAGGAGTTGGGGGTTTGGAGCCGGGCTATAGCTGTCCTAGTCACCGTGAGGTAGCGCTAGTTGGTAGGATGCCAGAAGGGATAGCCTGTTAACGTGGTCAGGAATCCTGGAGAGGGTCTGCGCTAGGCTAACCAAGACAGGTAGACGCCACAAGTACTGCATGGGAGCCCCAGAGTACTCTAGCCCATTCCAGACCTCTTACCGTAGGGAGCACAGACTGGGAGGAAGGAGATACAGCAGACACTGAGAGAGTGAGCCTAGCCTGAGGTAGTGCATACACGAGTCCAGCCTACATTAGGTACACATGTGGTGGTGCATCAGAGACATCTTTATTGTACCGGTGTGGTGGCTGCCCCGCAGAGAGGAGCCCCATGTACGATAACTGTTACGAGAGAATGGCGACCGCAAGAATGGAGGATCCGCGCGGTGCGGATAGTCCAAAATGGCGACCGGAGGTTAATGGGGAAAGCACACGTGGCGTGCGCCCCACTGAAGAGCAAGCTGTTGCTGAACTGTCATTTTCAAGTCTGCTCTGGAGTGGAGCAAAAGCTGTGGCCGCACCGTTCTGGTCCTGCCTAGGACAACGGGGGGCTGCCCTGGAGGACTGTGTAGAGGACATTGAAATTGTGGGGGATGGAAGGGACTTGCAAAATGGCGGCTCCCGCTTCTCTGGGAGACCGCGTGGGCCGATGGCAGACTATTTTGCGGATGCACAAAGTATTAAGAATTGGCCAGAAGTGGCGCCAACTGGAGAGCCCCGCCCGCGTGGGGGTTATGGCGCGAAAGCAGCGGCCGCACCTTCACGGACAGAGACTCGCTCAGCCCCAGTGCTGAGTCAACCACTTAGCCTGTGGGACCCTCCCCTAATATCTACCAGGGGGAGTGGTTTCCAACTATGCCCTGTGGGCCCAGGAGCTGGCGCGCTGCCGATACCACTACCAAAAGAAGTTCCGGCCGCGGAAATCGGGTGCAAAAAAGAAGGATACTTTGCACGCAAGGCGGCTGCAAGGAAGCGGTTGGAGTTGGCGGCAAAAGCAGAGCCCCACCCTGTTGGGGAAAAACGAGCGGAAGCTGTGGTCGCGCCCTCAAGGACTGAGAGAGGCGCGGCCTTAATCAAAGGACATCCTATTCCCTTGTGGGACCCGCCCATAATTGCTACCACTGGGGGCGGATTCCAATTGTGTCAGAGGAGGGAGGAGCTAAACCAAGGAGTGGCTGACCATTCAACCCCTGTTGGTCACTCGTGCGGAACCAGCTCTCAGGACAGACCAATATTGCAAGTAGCTCCTACCAAGAATATGGCCTGCTCCCCGGATGCAAACCGGATGGTTTCAACCCAACCCTACGCGATACCCGGCGGGGTGTTAGTGATACGCGTGGGGGGCGCGGAGACAGTCGTAGGCCTCTGCCTACAGTGCCGACTGCCCGGCGGCGCCATGAGCACGGCCGCACGCTGTCCCCAGTGTGGCACACAATATCTGTGGCCAATGCTCACCTTCGTGCCCATACAGAACAACGATCCTGGGGGGAATACTGCTATGTTGTCCCGCGAGTCCCCCGGGGCGCTATGGACTAAAAGTATAGACCCTGAGGAGTGTGACGTGGTCAGTTTGACAACCGACCATGAGAAAAGAAGGCGGTCGCCACGCTCGGTGACCCCAGGTACGCTAAGTGCGGATCCTTCGGACGAGGGACCCAAAGAGCCAGTGAGTACCCTGGTCTGGCCGGTGGCAGTTCCCGGTGGGGGAAGCGGGACCAAACGGCCACTTACCGGCAGCGACAGTGGGCGGAGTCGGGTGTCCCCGGTGGATCCGAAACCGGAGAGGCGGAGCCCAGCAGTTATCGGGACCGGCGGGTCCAGTGGCCATGGACGATCCACGGCCAATCTGCAGACTGGTAAGGATAGCCCTTGTCCTTGCCAGGCTCCGATGCCGTCGCCCGAGGAGGAGAGACCGTGCCAGGCCCGGACGGCGCACGTGGATGCAGAGGAACTTCCGGATCTGATCGTGGTAGAAGAGATCCCGCATGGGGGTCAATCCCAAGATGGCGACGCTTCCGGTTCCAGCGACGACGGCGTTTCCGGTAGAGGCGGCGGAACCAGCGGAAGCAAGAGGCACGCATCTCAGCGATCGGGTGGTGATTCCCGATCGACCAAGAAGGACCGGAGTACGCGGAAGCCGGAGAGGGGTGAGACGCTACCGGCGATACCACTGTCCAGTGGTACAGGACAATCCCAGGAAGGCGAACGGGTCGGAACCCCGCGGCTTCCGAATGCCTACCCCTATGCCCGACCCCATGCCCTAGCTAAGGCCCCTGTCCCAGTCACCTGTTCCCAGGGATCATCTTCCAGCTTGGGGGTGTCGGAAGGGTCTTTGGGAGTTGGAGAGAACCGGACTGGGGATAGAACAAGTAGCTTCGATTCCGGGGAGGGATCCCGGGGAGGAGGACAATTGGGACGGGTATCTAAGTCCCGGTGGGTGCCGGAGGAAGAGGATATACCCTCTGGTGAGGCCCCGAAACACGAGAGGTGGTCCTGGCCCCGCTCTGCAGGGACTTCCGGGGTGTGCTCCTGGGGAGGTACGGAGGAGGGAGACTCTCAGGAGTGGAACGAAAAACCCAAGGAGACCCGATGGTGGGCCCCCTTATTCGAGGGGTACGTGGGTTGGATGGACCGAACGCGGTTTCTGCTACGCAAAGATGATGTGGTAGATTACTGGTGGGCTAGGGGAGAGTTCACGCCCGCAGAGTGGAAGAAAGAAATGCAATATCGGTGGCTCATGATCGACCGAAACGAAATTGAACCCATGGGCCCCGGTATATTAAACGACCCCGTAGATCCGGATGAGCCCCTGTCATGGGTGTTACCAAGGAAAGCAGGGAGCGCCAACCTAATTAGTAGCAGTAGGGCGGAAAGGGCGATCATTGCGAAGTACAAATACTCTCATGGGTTGGAGTACCCCTATGTTCCGGAACCCCTCATGGAGGAGATAGAGGAGAATAGGGACAAGTGGCTAAGGGAAACTATTGAGGAGTATATGGTAAACAAAGGGGGTGCCATTACTGGTAGCAAGGCGGAAGAGAGAATAGAGCACCTTATAAGGGTTTGGAGCATTGGGAGGAGCGTGTATAAGCACAGGGTAGTCTATAGGCCCGAGAGGGGATCGCAGCGTAGCTACCACGTGACCGTCTTGGACATGGGGGGTCGAGAGGTGAAGAAGCCGGACCCGAGACACTATTATTAGGCGGTACTAGGGCATTACGCGGGCTCGTGGCTGCTGGTCGGGGCGTGCTTGGCGGGATGTGACTGTTTTCATTATGTTGTTATGAACATGTGTGATGTCTAACAATGTTCCATTTTACAGTGCTTCCTGGCGGAAGGTGTTCAAATTTAGGTCCCAGCCGGGGCGGTGGGATTCACCAGGGGGAGAATGTAACCATGCTGTAAAATGGTTGCAGTCATCTCTCCTGCTGGCAGTAAGGCCTGGTAAGTTATGGGCATGCCAGTAGTAATTATGGAGGTTTGCCCTCACACCCTGGTGAGGTGCCCTATGTATGGATGGGAGTGGTCACAGGCTCTGACTCCCTGGTTGGTGATGTCAGAGTTGTGTCAGCCCCAGAGGATACATAAGGCACAGCACTGAGCCAAAAAGTTAGTTCTAGTCTGAGTTCTGGAGGAGTTGCTAAGTAGATGAGAGTGGTTATGTTATATTAGCTGAAGGAGGAGACTGTGACCAGGGACCTGGCACAGAATAGATATCCCTGCAGGGAGAGGGAATCCCTACATTAGGAGGACACACCTTTCCAAGGGAAGTACGGAAACAATGGAGGGCTGATTACACCCCGTTGTGGAGGGCAGCTGGCCCACCGTACAATAAAGAATGTCCTTGATTATCAACACTCTCGTGTGCATGTGTGGAATTATTGCACAGAGAGGAGCACCACAGAGGAGTTCCTCGCCAGGACCATCCCCAAGTGACCGAAGGGACCCTGATGAGGTGGAGGCGCTGCACTGGATATAGGTAGGACTCAGCACACTACCTCAGCTGCCTGTCTGGGTTGGCAATCCCCACACAACATCATGCGGGAGACTCAGGAGTCCTGTTGCCAACAGGTGCACCACCAGACACTACACCGTAATGGGGACTGGTTAGACCACAGGGGCCAATATGAGATTGGGGGGGTCAGGCCGGTTCACAAAAACCGTTACACATATAGTACATAATAATAATTAAATGACATACATATTAAAACAGTATCTAACTATAGATTGAAATAAATAAACGGAACCTAAACATCTCACAGCATTACTGAACGCTATGTATGCAAAACTCATGCTAATGTCCAAAACCAAAATGTACAATATACAATTCTTGTGCCCTATGGACCTCTATATTCCTTTACCATGTACAGAAATATCTGTATGATTGTAGACCTAAACAGACAGTGTCCAGTACCTAAATGTAAAGAATCATTGGCTGTAAGTGATTCTAAAGTGCAAATTAATATTTGTAAATAAATATAAGGTAATGCTAATATGATATAATAAGTATCAAAATTCATAATGATAATCTACTATATTAATTTAAGTGCTCAAAAGATAATGTGATTTATGACTAAAGGATGGGGATGTGTTAATGTGATCAAGTGACTGGTATACTACTATATAGTGGATGATATCTAGATTAAATTTTAATTAAAACAAACATGTTTAATAAAGTGAAACTTGTAATTTGATATAAAATAATATATCAAGTGATATGTATGAGTCGTAACATAGAGTTAGAAGATGGAAATTCATTTTAAAACTAGAAATGATTTAAGATCAAAATCTATGTTAAGACCCAATGGCGTCAAAGTGTGAAGTTCATAGATCCAAAAGGATTCTCGTCTCCCCAGAAGACTAGTGATATTGCCTCCTCGCCAATGAGGCGTGAGGACTTCTATGGCCATACATTTAAGACCTCTGGGGTCTTTATCATGCGCCTGGAGAAAGTGATTAGATACGCTATGTGTGATCAAGCCTTTTTTAATATTATAAATATGCTCGTACAGTCTGCGTTTTATCGGCCTGGTGGTCATACAAAGGACAAAGATCTGGTAGATATACTACCCACTAATCCTAAAATCATATTCACAAAGGCCTCAAATACAGGCCAAAAAAAAGCTCCAAGTTGCCCCTTGATGCGTACAAAACATCGCAATGACAATGCTGTCAAAGGATATTATATCTGCAACACATGTGTAGCTTGCAAATATAGTACGAAGAGTCTCTCTTTCACCTCTACTAAAACTGCTAGAACCTATACCATTAAACAACATATTACCTGCAATAGTACTAATGTCATCTATCTCCTTCAATGTCCTTGTGGTCTGCAGTATGTGGGTATGACCACCAGGCCCATAAAACGCAGACTGTACGAGCATATTTATAATATTAAAAAAGGCTTGATCACACATAGCGTATCTAATCACTTTCTCCAGGCGCATGATAAAGACCCCAGAGGTCTTAAATGTATGGCCATAGAAGTCCTCACGCCTCATTGGCGAGGAGGCAATATCACTAGTCTTCTGGGGAGACGAGAATCCTTTTGGATCTATGAACTTCACACTTTGACGCCATTGGGTCTTAACATAGATTTTGATCTTAAAGCTGCAGTTCAGTCTATATCCTGCATGTGTGTTTTTTTTAATAAATCAGTTCTGTAGTAAGAAATAATACTTTTAGCATTTTCTGTTTTTAAAAAAACAACTTTGAAAGACCAATTTTCTTGTATTCTATTTTAACAAGCATTTGCTAAGGCACTGCCCCTTCATGTCCTGTCACAAACCCAGGCACACCCCTTTGTCAGCACTGCCCTCCCTCTCTCTAAACGTGCACTAGCATCTGGTCATCTGGTCATCTGGTCACATGATCTTCCTCATAGAGTACATTCAAGGAAGCTGGAGAAAAGGGATCAGCCATGCATAGCAGCTCGGATAGGCGATTTCAAACTTATTACAGTGTTTATTCCATTCATTGCACGTGTATATAATGTAAAATTGTAATAATTCCATTTATAGCAAACGTGTATATGTGAATATTATTTAGATGTATATGTATGTTACTGAAATGTGGAGTGAGTGTGTAGGTAAATACACACAATACACTTCCACTGCATATATATATATATATATATATATTATATATATTATATATTATATATGTATGTATATGTGAAGTTATGTGAGTAAAAAAGTGACAAAAACCCTCCATAGCAAGGCAAATAGCAAATGGAAATATTACTGTATGCTCATTTGTATGTATATATATATTTATATACACACACACTTCAAATACGGATAGTGATTCACGTAAATGATATATATATTCACTTTCTGGGAGTATAAGAGTGACTGTCCTGTTGTTCCTTTTTTTGTATCCATCATTGAATGGTATGCACCCTCTCTTTACGTTTATTTTATACTAGCTGAGAGACCCGGCGTTGCCCGGGATGTAATATTCCCGCTCCTCTCTCTCTCCTCACCCCTCCCCCTCTCTCTGTTTGTCCCCCATTCACATCAATCCAGTTCCCCCCCTCCCTCCTTTACAGCTTCATGCAGTGTGTGTGCGTCCGTCATTGTGTGTGCGTCAGTCAGTCAGTGTGTGTGCGCGCGCGTCAGTGAGTCTGACGCAGAAACACAAACGCACACACAGACTGACTGACGCACACACACACACAGTCAGTGTGTGCGTGTGTGTGTGCCTCAGTCAGTCAGTGTGTGCGTGCGGCAGTCAGTCAGTCAGTGTGTGTGGGTGTGGGGGTGTGCGCGCGCGTCAGTAAGTGTGTGTGTGTCAGTCAGTGTGTGTGTGTGTCAGTCAGTGTGTGTCAGTCAGTGTGTGTGTGTGTGTGTGTGTGTGTGTGTGTGTGTGTGTGTGTGTGTGTGTGTGTGTGTGTGTGTGTGTGTGTCAGTGTGTGTGTCAGTGTGTGTGTGTGTGTACCATTCATTGTGTGTGTGCGCGCGCGCGTCTGTGTGGGTGTGGGGGTGTGCGCGCGCGTGTGTGTGTGTGTGTGTGTGTGTGTGTGTGTGTAGCAGTCAGTGTGTGTGTGTGCAGCAGTCAGTGGGTGTGTGTGCAGCAGTCAGTGTGTGTGTGTGTGTGCGCGCGTCAGTCTGTGTATGTGTGCGTGTGGCTGTGAGGGGTTGTGTGCATGCGGCTGTGAGGGGTTGTGTGCGTGCGTCAGTATGTATGTGTGTGTGTCAGTCAGTGCGTCAATCAGTCAGTGTGTGTGTGTGTGCGTGCGTCAGTCAGTCAGTGTGTGCGTGCGTCAGTGTGTGTGCGTGCGTCAGTCAGTGTGTGTACGTGCGGCTGTCAGGGTTTGTGTGCGTGCGCCAGTCAGGGTTTGTGTGCGTGCGTCAGTCAGGGTGTGTGTGCGTGCATCACTCAGGGTGTGTGCGTGCGTCAGTCAGGGTGTGTGCGTGCGTCAGTCAGGGTGTGTGCGTGCGTCAGTCGGGGTGTGTGCGTGCGTCAGTCAGGGTGTGTGAGTGCGTCAGTCAGGGTGTGTG